>NC_142981.1:4600151-4903181 GCF_061535395.1 Colias eurytheme | reverse complement strand
ATTTTAATATTATAACTAACAAATAAATTAACTAGTAGATACAATAATGTACAAATGTATTATTACGCGTAATCTGAAAACAATAAGATTTCTATTAAAAGGCAATTGCTACAATATAAAATATTATCTCAAAATATGTATGTGGTTTTCTCATTGTAAGCTAGCTAGCATCGCATCGTAGCGTAAATACTTGTTTAGAGCTGAAAAGTTGATATTGTAAAGTCGGTATAAGAAATTGACGGATGTAGAAAGATCAATAACTACAAGTATTGTAAAATTGATCTGAAATTGAAACCGTGTACCTATTTTATGGATGCTTAACATTGTGTTACTATCGTAAAGCACCTCTGTAATATATTGTAATATAATTAATATTTAAATGTTATTTAAGACTGTAATTATTGTTGTAACATCATTTTTTGTTCCTAATTATTTTCTGTAGCAATAATTTCGTAATATTACTCATGTTATAATCGGTAGTGTAAAAATGAAAAATACATGATTAGATAGAATTGTCTTGGTATTTATTTTATAAATCTTGAATAGCAAATGTTTTGGTTGTTTAAGTGATATGTGCAATACAACAGAAAAAATAATATTTAGGTGTTAGATCAATGAGTAGTTTAGACATAAGAGATGCATTGATACAATTACAAATTTCAAGATGTATAAGAATTGTTCCACCTGGAGAGTTGAAATGATATTGAAGAATCTATACTTAGGGACTTAGTAGTTAAAATAGTTATTTTAAATAATATATTAATGAAAATAAAATTAAATGTTTGTTAACATATTTGTTTGGTTTTATTTTTCCCGACCTTAATTTTTTTTAATACGAATCTGATTTTTAACATTTGCTTCAATTAAAGTTGCCACATCATGAGTAAAAACGTGGATTAATGACAAATTTTAATGTCAATCTGATATTAATCCTATTTAGGTACTAATAACAGAGTAAATAACAGTATCTATAAAATATATATAGGTATATAACGTACCCATATTGTTTGCCAGTCAAAGACGGCCACATCGTTTCATAAACTCTATGTGTAGGTATAGGATAATGTAGTATATCAAATAAAGTAGATAAACACACACCAATCTACAAAAAATAATTAAATGTCACTGCAACTGAAACTGAAACCAATAGTAATAATTTAATGAATTTGAAATTCATAGTAAGTATAAGAATTATAAATTCTCAGCGCTCTACAATTGGTTACAATACAATTTGGCTAAATTGATAAATATAATGTCACTCAAAGGTCAAAACTTACAAATCTGTTGTTTCCAATACATGTGGGCAGAACCAATAGCTTATTTCTTAACATTAGGAATTAGGGCTTGCAATAAACATGTTTGCTTGTCTGCAATTAGTATCAATCGTATTATATTATGATCTGCCAGCCGTTTCTCGTTAGATTTCCAATTTATATTTCTGAATAAACAATTATTAACACAGTTTTGATAAATCATGAATCTGCATTATCAATAACACGCGTAAAAGATATCATTAGAGTTCAAGAGAACATCTTTGGAAAGTAAGCAGATTATGTGCATAATCCATAAAATTTTGAAATTCTTCATGAATTTTCCAAATCTTATCGCTCATTTGGTAAAATAAAATTAATTGATAACATTTTATCAATGTAATTCCTTTAATTTATAACGGCGTACTGCTCATGCATACCTATAACTAGTAAGTACCTACGATAGAGAAAATTCAACTAAATTATTGAAAAAAATCTCTTATAATGAATTTTTATTCCAAGAGGAAATAGTCGCACGTTAAATGTTTATCAATATAAACACTCGTCTAAAAGTGAACCTTCAGTAGGCCCAAAACAAACCGGTTAATAGTGCCGCTGTTTGCTACTAGATGGCACTACTTGCTTCGTCAAATACCTGGTGCTACTCGTATTAATTTTGAGGAATGTAGAGAATGTGAATATAATTCATTTTATATACTTTTAAAATGTGATTTCATTAAGTTTTGACGTGCATAAAGGAAAATATAATATTTGGACTTAGTTGCGTTTGGAAAGACTAATGTAGAGTCTTGATATTTCGTATTGTTATTTTTTTGTACCTAAATATGTACGTCCTATTTATATAATTCTGTTTGCTTATTTTATTATTATATGAGCCATTTATATGCTTTTTGAAGCTTTTAAGTTTTAAAATATTAAATACAGGCTTAGTTAATATACAGGGTGTCCCACTATTGGTATACTAAGCGCGAAGGAACTTGTAGTTTTGCATACACTGATCACGTAAAAAATACTTAAACAACAAAATTACATCAAAAAAAATTTTCCAAACTTTTCCTGAAAATCCATGTTTTCTTCTCTAGCTTCGCGCAGCCGGCATATACCTACCGCTTCGCTAATGTGAGCATTTTGTCTATGAAAACATAATCTTAAACGATAGGTCACGTGCTGGTAGCAAAGCTGGACGGGTTGCATTGTTATGGGAGTACACATAGAGTTGTAAGAATTCATCTATTTGAAAAAAAAACTGCGTCTGGAATATTATAAGTATTTTTTACGTACTCAGCGTATGCAAAACTATAACCTCCTATGAGCTTAGTATACCAACACAGTGGGACACCCTGTATACATAGGTAGGATGTGATTATAAAATATGTATATCACATTATAACATTTACACTTACACAATTACATATTTACATATATACACAATTACATAGTACTTACAAAAAGCATTTATTATTAAAAAGGACATAAGTATAAAATAATTAAGTGGGTAGTAAGATCAATGTCAGAAAGATACACCCAAATCTATAAAAATTATCCAACATGATATTCAAATTAAATCAGTATTATTGATTTACACATCAAACAAAGCGTGACAGATTGCGAAATTGTTACAAATTAGAGTGTCACGACCCGCAATTATGCAAAGCGACTATAAAGTTATCTCTAGGAAAACAACGGCGTCACCCCACGCTAACTATTCAATTAAAATGAAACAGTGCTGAGGCGACATTCGAGTCACATAGAGGAAGGGTCGGAGGACTCCATCGAATTAGTTCGGCGCGTGGCCACATTACTGGGACAAATTTCGTGTCCCGAGGGCTCCGGACTGTAGGGATGCAACGCTAATCTAATCTGGATTGTAGCTAATAAATGTTGTACCCACCGACGCGGGTTGCACAAATTTATTGCTTGTAAAACTGTTTCCAATCGTAGAAATTGTTCGGATGACGCCGTACTTTCGATATGGTCTGATTGAATTTGCCATTTGACTGGGTTTCTCATTTCATTTTGACGCCGCAATCTTCTCGGTGAAGTACGAATTATTATGTTGACGATATATCTAGTCTGGTGTAAATATAATTGAATGTAGGGTTTTGGAATCCGTAACAAAGCGTTGTCTAAGTATAGATTATGGAGAAGGCGTCTTGTATGGAGTGGAGCGTATCGCACGTAATGCCATGTTATTGGCCACTCTGCTCATAATCCCCATTTAACTGCGGATCTGGGGTCGGGTGGACGTGCCTCGAATCTTTATGTCTTACTTTTTCTACCGTACATTCGCACTCCTTACTTTTAACATTCAGCCGTCAACAAAACTGAAATACCTACATTGTTAACGAAATGAAGATATGCCAGAAAATGTTGACGTTTTAATTAATGTTGAAAATATAAGCTTTATGTTTTTTAGCAAGATCAAAAAATATTCTCTACAATTGATATTAGTAGATAAAAAGAATCACAGATCTATTCAATTTCTGTAAAACAAAACAAACCACAAATAAAATTGATTAAAAAAATATTGAAATTTTATCCATTACAATATCAATAACCAAACGCGGTTGGAACACTTACAAAAATATAACAGCTTAACGGCATATAAGCCGCCGTCGAGATGGTTTTTATGCTTCAGTAGATACTAAACGTGCAAATAAAATTTTATTACATAGGTAGGTGTCTAGATACGTACACGGGGAGGCAGCCGGCGCTAATGTCACTGTGAACACACACATCTCCACATTTCACGAAAACTGCAAACGTAACTGCGTAATAAATTCACGTTTATTACCGCAAATGTATAAGTAGACTTACATGAGTCGCTAGTCGCTACTGGAACAAATCGACAACCCACAGTTTACAACGAACATAATATCTGTAATATAAACCATTCATTTTGAAATATTCGTACATACAGTCATAAGTAATTGCTGAGATGTGGAAGCTAAATTATAGAAGTGTAGAATTTATGAGGTTGAATATTTTTCTTCATTATAATATGATGTATAGAGTTTCCAGTGACCAGCAGATAAGTTTCTAAAGTATGCTGACCATGACACCAGTATTTTAATATTACTTATCATCCTAATGAATTAAAATTAAATCAAGAAATATATTTTCATCTTAAACCCCTCATAACCTAATTTTATTTGTCAAAAATGTTCTGTAACATTTATAGCACAAATACGATATGCAGGCAACCATAATCTAGATATATTATTGCAACTTCATAAAGTTATTTGCGTTCAATACGGCAAACGGTCTGAGTTTTCCCATTTTTCCTACACGATTGCTTTCCCCCTCCCACTGCCCCCGCTTTGCGGTGCAAAGTTGAGGGCATTAGCGTGTTATCGGTGTGAAGATGGAGCCCACCTGAACCCGTACCAAAATCTACCTAATGCTATCAACACTGCTGAGATTATGATACTCTTCCTCATACCATGCTGCTTGCGTACACTCGCCCCTTAATATTCACGTAGAGAAACAGCAATGTACGCCGTCTATTTCAAACTTACTTGAATACCTTTGCTTTAATAGGTGTAACAGATAGTATCTATAAGCGTTGAGATGTGGGAATAGGTGGGAAGCGCGAACGTGTTTTGCAAACCAGCCGTGCAAATAAGCTGTCCCCAATTTGTTACAACTGTAACAATATTATCACGATGTATAATTTTATAATGTTTACTATTTATAATGTTATATCGTAATCATCATCTTTGATTAAAAAATAATATTTAACGGGATGTGGTTTTTATTAATTCATTATTTGAAGTTGAGCATAATGTAATTATGAAGATGTCTCGATAATAGATTTCACACGGCTATCGCAATTCGCAACACTTGTAATCAAATCAGAGCGACCGCAGCGGCGAGGTGGTGTCCCAGCGGAGAGAGCGACTATTGACAGGTTATTGATACAAATAGCCGACCCCCGCCCCTCGGCGCTCCCGCCACCATAACACCAATAAAACCTGATTGATATTGTGTAAGTGCGCCAGGAAAATGTGGGAATTCGATTGATGTTACAGCCAAATTCGATTGGAGGAAAATTGAAAAGAACCGGCTCGACGCACGAAACCAAACCGTACTGCCCCAAAACAAAGACAGCATTCATTCGATGACGCGTCATTATAGTCTGTTTTTGTTTCGAGGTCTGCAATATTGATAGTGGCTGGAGGCGTGAATTGTGTTGTCTAATGGTGGAGTTACACGTGCCACTTAGCTACCAGCCTTCGTCGATGTGTACACTGTAGGTACGTAGTACTTCGGTTACGGTACAAAGTTATTTTTGTGTTCACAATTCCATCGACAGTAATTACTGGGAATTATGGAAGCACACTGGACTGATAAGGAATAACTGAAATAGGATTTTATAATACGTCACTTTATTACGTGACTTTTTATGTTCACAGGCAATTTGTTGAAATAAATCATGTAGGTAGAGTGTGGTAGAGTCAGCAACAAACGTACGTCTGATTAATGTTAATTAATTATTATTATATTATACGTAATGTAAATTTAAACATACTTGATCTGAATAAATTAAAGGCACTCCTGTTTGACACGACACTTTGTGCAAGTGAAACTTGAGTGGGCGTTAATTTTTGTGAAATTTTTTTAACAAGTAGCGATTGTTCCTGATACGTCAATATAGACAACATGTTGTCCCAGATTTGAGGACAGAATATATACACGTGGGCGGCAATTAACACGCCAAAGGAGGAACTATCACGAAAAGTCTTATAGGTACATTACTTGATATCAATCTAGAATCCAGTTTAGATTTATGGTTAAGCACCTCAAGAGAATAGAACCCTTATTGTTTCGTCTGTTTTCTACTTATAAAAGTTTTATGACTTAATATTAATTATACCTACTTAATTGATTAGATTATTAATAATGTACATTTTTTTTAACTTACGTAGAGCAATTTTTGAAAATCGTCTTGATTGCGAATTTCTGTTGAGCACAGCGAAAAATAATTTATATAGAGCCTACATGTAAAATTTTATGCAAAACAAACTCAATTGTAGGTACCTACGGAACCTAGATAGCCCATACAAAATTAGTTAAATAAACGCTACACAATTTTGCACATTCGATAAACTTGAAATAAATTATAACATTGCTTACAATGAATCCAATAAAAATAAAAAAAGTTTAATCATTTCCAAAATGAAGTCGTATAAATTCGTAATTTAAAAACATTACGCACCTAACTTTTATAGCAAATTCAATTCAAACCATCATAACCGAATCTCGACCACATTCATATCGAATAATGGTAAAATTATTATTAAATACAGTTGAGTACAGGCACTAAGTGAAACAAGCGGATAATTCTGCTTAGTAAGCTCTCAGAGGGTAAGCGAAATTTATTAGATTCCGATCAGTCCTGCTTTTACTGTGCTCTTGAGGGTTAACGGGTGTGAATAGCCACCCCATTGTGGGAATATGCCTATTAAATATTTATGACTTCCCAATCGAATATCATGTAATGTAATGTGTTTCGCATGTGTTTTTATTGGCTAATATCGATTGTGTTTGATGGTTAATCTTCGTTGTTTTATTGCATTGTTAGACAAATTGTGATTTAAATACGTATCTATAGGTTAATCTAAATAATTCTAAGTAGTTTCTACAAAATATTTACAACATACATAAATTGGGAATTGTCTCATCATATAAAACGTGGTTTTGCCAAAAAAAGTCTTCTCCTCAAATGTAGATATACCTATTACCTACGTACTAACGCAGTAATTGATTGCATTATTTTCCGTACATAATATAATAGTTTAGTCTTTTGGTGACTTAATTTAAAACTGGAAGTAGAAGATAGCAACAGCTTCCAAAAAAGTTATAACGATTAAGTACATACCTCTTTTTTCACCTAAAAAATATATACACACAATAAAATAAATGTATTTTAAACGATCGAGACGTCTGATAAACGATAAAGGATGCGTCACATTTGATCATACCCTGGACGTCTTCGCGGCGGCTCCTTGAGGGCTTAGCAGTGATGGATTGGAGCTGATCAAGGCTTTTGGGAATTGTACACAATGCACGACTTTACTCTGATCGAAGCGAGATAACTTTCGGCAAAGGTGCGATGTCATCGTGCCACATCTCGATACCGCTGATTACGTATCGCTTTTATTGTCAAGGAAAAATGTTAATGATTATATAAATGTTATACATTACGAGGATCGTTTAATAAATGACATAATTGATCATAATATAAGTTACAGTAAACAAAGATTTAACTGAATTCGTCACAGTATGAAGTGAATGACCACGACGCATGCGATATTTGTTCCTATTTCGTTTATACATAAAATCTATTTTTGTTAAACGCAACAAGAAAAGCATTGTGAACTTGAACATTTGTATGCAACATTAAAATAATTCATTTATAAACCTTAAGATTGTAACACTTAAGAGCGTTTCGAAATCCTGGACCATAATAATGCTCTACATAATAAAGTCTACATCTAGGTACCTACATAATATATATTTATTTGAAAGGTTTCCTGTATTATGTTATTTAATAGATATCGGATTAGATTTGTCGCCTACATTTTTTCAATTAATTGTTGCACTTATTAATGAATTATATACGTTGGTCGTTTGTTATTACATAGCTACCTGCTATGTAAAGTATAATGCAACGTCGCTAAACCAAAGTATTTATTAGACACCCTTACTTCCTACCAATCTTTTTAATACAATAGTAAAAAAATCAATAACCAGATCAGCCTACATAAACATAATACCCATATCTCAACCGCGGTCGTGTTCCCCAAGCGTGCAGATCGCGAGATGCAGGTGCCGGCTTATCTCACATAAATCGCCAGCTAAATTACAATTTAAATGCCTTATTATAATAGCCATATGATGTATAAACGCTAAGCAAGGTAATTGTAAGATTTTGAGCCTTAGGAGACAGAGCAATCGCTTCCCATCTCATTCGATAGTTGGATCCTCGTATCCAGGCTTTTCCTGCTGTATGATATAGTGCATCCTGGATTGTGCGACTAATAGAGATTATTTTAAGACTATTGTAAGTATATGAGAGCTAGATGAAGATTAATGTTTTGTGTTAGGAAATTAACTTTGGATAGCAATAAAATTGACACATTATAATAATAATTGGCAGTTTGTAAATTCTACACCTCTCTCAGCTATTGTGTTATTACTTAGCTGTTTTCGAAAGTAAGAACTCAGTAGACAAATAGAAACAAATAAAATATTTTTACCCATAAAGAATATCATACTAATACACACATTCTACATACAGCCTTAGTATCTATAGTATAAATAAAAAAATATAAGTACCTACTGGAAAAATTGTTAGTCTTTCTTGATCGGATAGAGGAGAATAGATTTTTAGAAGTTAGTAAAATATAAGGTATATTTGTCTGATAAACCTATTACCTAAGTCACTAAGAAGGTACTAACACGTGCCACGCATGACGCACACTACCATATGAACCTTCCGTTTGTCCATTTACCTATTTAATAATGACGTTATTTTTTTTGCTCTAAATTCCACCTTTGAATGTTTGCTTCTTCCAACCCTCCAAGTTCAGATTCCATTAGAAGGTTTCACATTTTACAAATCAGCTGTTTGATTGATGTTAGGTAATTAAAGTATTATAAAAATTACAATTTGCAATTAATAAGGCATACTGTTATTACCTATTAGTATTCACAGTAGAACGAATTATGATCATTTTTATTAGCATTGTCCGGAAGTTCCAATTAAACCTTCACATATTTCATTGTTTATTGCTAAATACACCCCATACATGATTCAATGGGTAACTGTAGCTTTTACACGATACGACACGACATTCGTATCGTTACGTAACAAAAACACAACAAAAAAACTTGAGAATTATTAGAGAATAGATTAAAAGTAGAAATCTTTTAATTTTGCTTTATCATCTTTTTTTATGTAATAATTATTATAAAATACTTTACATTAGATACTAGTGTCTATTGGCACCTATATTTCCCACGCAAATTTTCAAAATCTCTGCAAGAACATCAATAATAGTTCTATGTGGTTTAATGGTTTTCGATAGAGATTAAAAATGCTTAATAAGGTGTACAAAACATTTTCTCCTATTTTGTATTTGTGAATAAGAAAATAGATAGGTATCTATCTATAGAAAAATATCCGTCGTATCGTTAATTCGTGAAAAAAATATATTGTGATGCAGACGCAGTCGTATCTATAATCGTGTCGTAGCCTATAAAATTCATACTATCAATGTTCGGCACGTTACAAAATGTAAAAGATACATTGTTGATTCCTCGTTATAACACAAGAAGCTTTTTTACAATAATTAGGCCATTTTAATTCTCCGTCACGGTCTCGTACTGTAACGTCGATTAACAACTTTATGTTATCTGTATAATTACGAAATAATGAGGTTTGATTACAGCTGGGTTTAGAAATGAAAGCAGTTTAATTTAGTTAATTTTGGATATAAATCTCGTTTTTTTCATGTTATCAGTTCTTTAATTAATAAATATTATCGATATCATGATAGCCACTGATGTCTGAACTAGAAAAATTAAATAGGAATGTTTTTTTTTCCACTAGTGACTATAGGTACTATTTACTAATGTAAACCCATAGGTACTTAATAAAAATAAAAAGTATAATAACATAACTTAATAAGTACAGATTTGTAGAGTTATTTTTTTAACGACTCGACTTTTGAACGACTATGTTAAAAAAATAATATTTTATTGTTAATGCCTTTTGGCAGCTGCTTTATGATATTATGTTGATGATGACTGAAGGTATAATATGTATCTAGGTACCTACTATGAAATGTATGTATTAGGTATATATTCAGGAAGTTTTCAATTTTTGAACCTGAAATAAGTGCTTAAATTTTTTATTGCAAATATTGGAACACCTGTCACTTTTTTAATCAACACTGCCTGACTGCACCCGACTAATCACCATATATTTAGCTTAGCCTTATAATTTCAGAAGATAATCCATACCAACCCTCAAGAATACACACGTCAATTTAAATGCATCTGTCCTGTTGATTTTTGACACTTATATTTCATCAAACGAAAATAAATCTTATGTATTTTATTTAAAGTAAATTTTCAAGTAGACCGTAGACCGCAACGCGCTAAATAACGTATCCGAGGTTCAGCACGAAACCTAAAATTTTCCGCGCCCGTACACTTAACTGCAGTTAAGCTGTAAATTTAATATGCTTATTTTAATTGCGATACAAAAAGTTACCGCTCGCCTTATGAGAAAGCCGCGATATAATCAGCAATAAAAGTGAATGCCTTTATAACGCCAACATTAACACGCGGTATTAGATTTTTTCAACGGAATGTTATAATTTAAGCAACTAAATTAACAAGCCTATTATATTTTGCGTGTATCGTAAAATAAAAATAAAAAATAAATAAAAATAAATAAATCATTTATTGCATAAAAACATGGTACATACAAAGATATTAAGATGAAAATTAAGGAACATTCATGTTTTTACTATAGTTACATAGCATACAATAATTATTGTTAATTCACAAAATGAATGAGAATGATAAGTTAGTTACAATTTAATAAGACGAGTCAGGAGTATTGTCAGTTAAAATTAGTTTTATACATAAATCATAGTCATACAGTCAATCAAATATCAAAATCATTATTTTATATTATTTATACATTTTTCATATTATACAGAAATTCATTTAAGTTGTAAAAACAATTCTCGAACAAGTATTTAATTAATTTATTTTTAAATCCTGGAAGAGGAACCCCTTGCAGGTCTTTTGGAATTTTATTAAATATCTGAATACCTATGTAAGGAACATTTTTTTTGTACAAAGTTAATTTAGGCCTCGGTAAAAACAATTTGTTTGGATATCTTGTTAATTTTCCAATTTCTTTATTAAGTTTAAAATATTGAGGATTTTTTTTTTATGAAAATACAAATTTCTTTGATATATATACATGCAAGAGGCAGGATTCTCAAGTTTTTAAAAAGTTCCCTACAACTCACAGTAGGCCCAACATTACAAATAGCTCTTATGCACTTTTTTTGTAATTTAAATGCTCTGTCAAACTCAACCGAATTGCCCCAAATTATAATACCATATGACAAGACTGATGATACATAGCCGTAGTAGGCCGTTATCGCTGCTTCCCTTGATATTGTCTGTCTTAACCGCCTTATTACATAAACAAATCTATCAAGCTTCGTGCAGACCATATCAATATGCGACTTCCAGTTACAGTGTTTATCATAGATTACCCCAAGAAATTTAGCTGTTTCGACTTCTTGTATTATATGTTCTTTGTATTTTACTGTTAGGTTATGAGTTATTCCATTATACGGGCAGAACTGAATAAAATTTGTTTTTTGTAAATTTACTTGAAGATTATTGGATTGTAACCAATGTATTGTTTTTTGAAGTATATTGTTTATTTCTGTTTCGTATGTATTAACATTGGTACACTGCACAAAAATAGTCGTATCGTCCGCATACAAAACACATGGACAGTCGAGATACATTGGCAGGTCATTGATATACGTCAAAAATAAAAATGGACCTATTATACTGCCTTGAGGCACACCTCGTTCAATGTTTCTGTACTTAGAGCAGTAAGTGCGTTTCAAATTTCCATCAATTTTCGTAATTTCAGTGCATTGTTGTCTATCACTCAGGTACGAATCCATTAAGTCATATGCTTTTCCTCTTATACCATAATTATAGAGTTTATAGAGTAACTTGCTATGATTTACGTTGTCAAATGCCTTAGACATATCAAGCAATAGGGCATTAATGGGTATTTTGTCATTAAGACTGTCCATTATAAGTTTCGTCATATTAAAGCAAGCTAATGTCGTGGAACTACCGTTTCGAAATCCAAATTGCATATTTGAGAGAATTTTGTTTTTTTCAAAAAAGCTGTTTAACCTTTTAATTATAGCCTTTTCAAATATTTTAGCTATGATAGGTATCAGTGTTATGGGTCTATAGTTATTTAGATCTCGGGGATTATCTTTTTTAAACATTGGTTTTACTACCGAGTATTTCAACATAGTAGGATATATACCTGTTTCAAATGAAAGATTTATTAAGAATGAGATTGGATGGCTTATTATTTCAGCACATTTCTTTAAAATACCGGTTCTTAACCCATCATATCCAACGGCGTTTGTATTATTTAGTGACATAATTATCTTAGATATTTCACATGAGTCTGTGGGCGTTAAGTAAATTGAATTCATTATATTATTAGTATTATTGTTAAAAATCTGTTTATGAATATTAATGTCATCTTCTGGCTGTAAATTTATATTATTTATAAAATAATTATTGAATAATTCGCAAATGATATTTGGTTGGTCAGTTGTTAATGTGTTCGTTTCAATGACATTAATATCGTTTTTGTGTTCACACTCATTTATATTCTCTTTTATAAGATTCCACGCAGCTTTGCACTTGTTATTATGATTATGAATATATTTTAAATTATTGATTCGTTTTGAAGTGTGTATGCATTTTCTAAGTAGTTTTGTGTATTTTTTTAACTGTTTGTCATGATTTGATCTATTACTCCGCGATAGCATGTTAATTATGAATAATCTTCTTTTAGTCAGACATGATCTTCTAATTCCTTTAGTAAGCCAGCATTCCCTTTTGGATCTATTCTGTGATTTTATTTTAATAATTGGAAAACATAAGTCGTAAAATAACTTAAAAATACTATGGAATGCATTATATGCCTCATTAACATCTTGAGCATGTTCGTATGTTTCAGTGAATGAAAGCGATGCTACAGCTTGTAGAAATTTTCTAATATTATCTTTATTATAATCTCGTTTGAATTCAAAGAAGGGTATCGCTATCTTTGTCATTTTTGTTTGAAAAGTCAAGCTTTGTCCGGTTTCATGGTCAGAGAGTGAAAGTAAATGTGTTTGAGCATTTGCATTTCTGATATTACTAATTATTAGGTCCAAACAAGAAGATTTCCTTGTGGGAACGTTGATGTGAGATTGCAAGTTATAATTATTAAGTAGACTATTTATTTCACATACTATTTTACTTTGTTTAAGGAGATCTATATTCCAGTCACCGCATAGTACCAGTTTACTGTTATTTTTACTTTTCTTATAGAGAGTATTTAAGATAGAATCTAATTTATTAATAAATATGTAAGGATCGCTATTTGGAGTTCTATATATACAGATAATTACTAATTTTAACCGTTGAATTTCGATCCCACAACATTCAAAAACATCTACCGTAGCTATTTTGTGTAGCCAAGTAATTTCTTTAAATACTATATTATTATAAACTAATATACAAGAGCCACCCCTATTTTTTGTCCTTGAGTATGATGAAGCCATTTTGTAACCTGGAATTTTTAATATACTTTCACAACCTCTTTTTATAAATGTTTCCGTTAGGCAAATTATATCAATATTTACATTATGACGTAGATCAGTTATCGATGCATATATTTCTTCTGCTTTATTAATCGCACCAGCAATATTTTGGTGAAATATTGTAAATTTATGATCGAAAAAGCTTTTCCGTATTATTACTAATTGGCAGGTCTTTATGGTCATTTGATTCTTTCATATCAGTTAAATGTTCAGGTGAAGCACTGTGTACCATATTTTTTTTTAATTATTTTAAAGTAGTACGTAATTTTGTTTTTATTATTATCAGTTGTTTTTATTTGATTTGGTTTTATGTGACACGGCTTTCTTAGTTGCATCGCTGTTTTAAAATTTAAGTAAATGTTTTTATAATCTTCGCTGTCTATATTAAAATTGATTATATTTGTCATTTCATGTATATATTCCCTTAAATTTCCGCATTCATTCCCTAATCTAAGAAAGGAGCAATTTTTTAAAAGTTTTACCAGACTCGATATGTGGTTGTTTAATAGAGTCGTGTTCAGGTAATCATTCCTGGATACTTGCAAGACGTAAGTTTTAACGTGATCTAGAATTTTTAAAGCATATCCGAGTTCAGTTAACAGAGCAAATGGATTACGATCATTGGCACCAGCGGCCAAAATGACTATATCATGTTCTTTTATTTCATATATTGTATTAGACATTTTAAGGCTTTCATTTGATAGTGCATAAGGCTTTACAAAAGATACTACGCTATAATTATCATTCCAATGTCCCTCCCTAGATTTTATAATTTTTGTTGATAAACCAATTATTTGTTGGTCCCCAAATATAAAAATTTTTGCTCTTCTATTTGTGTTAGGATAATTATTTTGTTGTGTTATTTTAGAGTTAATTCCTTTTTTTCCAGTTTCGTCGTCACCTTTGTTGCTATGGCCTTCCGGTATATTTTTTCTTTCTGACGTTAATATTTGTGTTGAAGTTGTATTGTTATTGTTGTTTTTAATGTTATCTTCGTCTCCGTAACTTAGGGTTTTATTGCACTTACTTTCTGATAATGTTTTAATTGACACTCTTTTAGTATATTTTTTTAGAGAAGTTCTACTTCTTATAGTTTCAGATGAATTTTTAGGTGTATGTGTATTTGTAAAACTGAGTTTGTCAAATAAAGAAATTTTATTTTTATATTTTTCAACTTCTCTTTTAAGTTTTATATTTTCAAGATTTAGGTTTTCTACTTCTGTGTGAGCTGATAGTAGTTGCACACGCAGGTTTTCTATATCAAGTTTCAGGTTTTGTATTAATTCCGACTCCACATTTAGGTTAGGTAAGGATTTTAGACTATCGTCTGATTTGTCACTGAATGATAACATCTCCTCACTATCATACATGTTTTGTAGTGAATTAATATTTTCCAACGACCTGCTTTTGTTCTTTTTTCTGTATGTTATATTTTCAGTATCCATTGTAAGTATGTATTTAAATATTATGTATAAATATCTTTTTATTTTATTGTAATATATACACACACATTTATTATTTGTATTCGTTTTCAGCAAAGTTATAATTATCGAAAGTGCGTGTTGAATTCAAGAGACTGTAATCTGTTCTTTATAGATAAATATATATATCTTTTCTGTTTGGGTATTAATTTATAATTATATATATTTATTTTTATAATTATTTGATTTTATTTCAATATTTCTTTATGACAACACTTATAATTATTAGTCGAGTCCTTGGTCGAGTCATAGATAATCTGTCTTTCACTTCAGATGTCACTTGTCAGTTGTCACAATTACTTGTCTCAGCGTCAAACGTTAATTTAAATATATAAATTCTTTTTATGAAATTGTTGTAATCTAGTTCTGTATGTGTAAATTTGTGAAAAATATCTTGCGGTATCGAAATTGTATTCCAGTATAAACAAAATAAGTTTGTCAGCGTAACATACACAAAGTTGTTTAAAGTTTATTTAAAGCACCGTTACCTCGTAGTTTAATATTCCGTTTGATCACTTAATTCACTGTAGTTTGTCTTGTCTTCATTTTCACAGTCGTATTTAGACTCAACGATGATGTTTATTAAATATTTTTAACTCGATTCACACTATTACTATTTTTAAAGATTTTTTAATTCATTATGCTGAAGACGCTGCTAGATCTGGTTATACGTCGTACGCGATGGGGTTCATTCTAAGAAATTAATATAGCTTCCTGTTCATGAACATATGTCTGGACTTTGTTAATCTGCCATAGCCGACATGAAAGGCAAATTTGCGAATATATATTTCACACTATTATTAGTGTTATTCGTTAGATGTTAATAGACGGCATTTGAATATAAAGCTCAGACTAATAAGACTAATAATTTAACTTGCGAGTTAGTACGATTTTGAACCATAAATTCAGTATTCTGAGTGCATTCGCAGCGATCTTCCTATGTACGTAATAACTATGTTTTATAAACATTTTATTTCAACGACATCTGTATAATCTTGCATGCTTTCATCTGACTTCGTATCTAAATTATCAATAGCACTTTCTATTATTTCCTGGAAAGATTCATTTGGATTTGATACCTATTTAGTTAATGCTATAGGTAATATACCTTACCTATATGAAAAAATTTCAAAGAATTTATTTTTTTTATCACGAGGGGGGTTCGAACTCGCGTTCTTCGCCTTATCGTATTTTGGTTAAAATAACAAAGTGTTTGGTAAAAAGCATCAATGGTATTTCTAACCCAAAAACTTATAATTTAATATTTCACCCTCACGCCAAAATGTGTTTCTCGTGTAGAATTTTAACACGTCGCTGTTATCGGTCAGAATGCACTGCTTAAAATCGCATCTAATATAAGGCGTGGTCGCGAGATCTTATCATACCCATTAGTGAGTGCCGCGCCCCACCGGCTTCAACCGCATCGCCTGCGCCTATCGAACAATAAATCTGAACCGCAACAACCATAATTCAACCGAATTTATTCGAAAATAGAGTTAAAATTTCCTTAACACATTCGAGATACGAGCACAATTTGTGTGACCGAATCCTTCACTAATCACTTTTTTCCAGAGTTTGGCTCCTATCGCGATAAACGAGTTAGTAATTTGCGTGATGCAGCCGTTTTCGATGATGATAGAATGCTAGTAATAGAGAGTCCTTCATCAAATGTCATTCTCTTGTTAGATTCGACGAATTCGCCCACACAGTTCACGTGGCATGTCTAAACTCTAATGCGTTCTTTATTGATCAATCTGATACTGATCTATTTCTAGGAAAAAGGATTTGATGATTGGTAAAGACACATTTCAATTTAAGATAATAAGGTTAGATAAAATTACCTGCAAAATTAAGTTACAGGATTTACTGTAAGCGACTCTAGATTTCGTAAGGACCTAGATTAATTACGTTATCAATGGGTATCAATATACATAACAAAATTACATGTGAGAGGGAACCCTAGTATTTTGAAAGTATGTATAATATGTAGAATGTAGACTAATTACAGTTAATTCGAAACAAAGAGCACCTAAGAAAAACATTTCCCGGCTTAGTCCACAATACATAACAAACCGAATTATCAAACCATCACATAAGTTAATACGAAAACGATCATTATTTACGCTCTTGCATTTCCTTCAGATATCATTGAGCCTAGATCGATATCGTCTCTGCAACCTTACGTCAAAGTATAGGATTTATGCGCGGGCGTCGTGACCGGTTGCGGGACGGGGAGGGGTCCCGGTCGGTGAGAACAAAGAACGGGTTCAAACACGCCGCGGCGCTTGCTAATAAGCAATAAACAAGAGGGCGGAGTCCCGCACCTGAGGGATCAGGGATCTGATGAAGAGTGCACAATGCACACGATGCACAAGCATTCGTAATTTGTACGAATGGTACCTATAAGGTACATAATATTTTTTGAGTACATTAGTAGAGATAAAAATTAGCTGTTATTCTGCATTAATGTTCTATGTGGTGGTGGTGAGCTGTTATTCTCGTGTTAAGTGCTAATATTTAATTGAAATTAAATATAGTGTTAGATATTTTCGCTAGAGATAAACTTTATATCCAACGTTTATGTTTTAACACCTCAGGCTACATAAACTCAAAGCGAATAGAGCTGCATTATGGCTGCATTCATATATTCAATCATAATAAATTCATGAAAATGGAATTCAAAAGTTTCTAAAATTTTAGTACTCCATAATTGTGAATATATTTGTTTGAAATATCAGAATAAATAGTAACCGTTGAAATATCCCGCGGTCACAGACGAGTCGGGAGCTCAACGAACCGTGCCGCACGGCTTTCATTGCAATTAAAAAGCAATAAAACTGTTGCACAAGAAATTCATAGATATTGATGTTGTACGGGAAACATAAAGCGTAAGATCATTTAAACAAAAAAACTAAATGGCTCATAAAGTTATGCAGGCTGTTAAATTATGGCTGCAATTCAATGAAAAATACAATTTTCATCGTTCCATTTCTATTATTTCATATTTATATTCATCTACATTTTTTCAAAAGACTTGAAGATATTTACACCCATTCCATGACTTCAGTTTTATTACTTTGACTTCACCTTTATTTTATTATCTAGGTAGTGTTTAAAGACCAGCAATTTCCGGTAAAACCTCATACAAGTAAATTAACCAAATAGATAAACAGAGATTTAGTATTTAAACAAATAGGTAACTTAGTAGGTAATCTGTGATAATACGAACATAATATATGTAATTGTATTATGCATTAGCACAGAATACTTAATAGTAGCGAACGCTATAGCATTAGGTTAGTTACAAGTCAAGATGTTCTAATAATTCTACAAGGGAACCTTTTAGGCACAAGGAAGTAGACCAAGAAGCCTCTATTATAGTAGGTATTGCCATTAAACTGTCGATCACAAGGCTACGACGGCACCTCTCCGCACAGTCACGACAATGCCTATAATCACGATACTTTACACAAACTGTTCTGTCAGTCAAACGCTAACAATATACAATTATTGCAACTGGACTTGTAAACACCTAGACTAGCCTTGACTCGCAAATCTTGCATCTAAACACAATTATCTGCGTTCGTTGAATAATATCGAGCAATTATATGGAAATGTTCGCCAGTTGCATAAGTCTCTGGACACACATTTTAGTTTATTAGTTAGAATTTATATCCGAAGTTAAGTGAATTTATTTGAGTTAACGGCTAATAAGATAAGCGACCATTCTACTAAAATTGTGTAGGACTCAAAGTTTAAGCAGTGAAGATAAAGGATTTTTTTCTTGTTTCCGAATAATTTACCTGCTCAAATGAGTATGTTTAATAACTGGTTCTCATCAACGATAAATAAATGATAACAGTTTATCTACTTTATTCTCGCTTTGTAAATAAAGTCTTATGATATTAATTATAAATTAACACCCATTTTAATGCAATAATATTCGCTATTCAGTCAGGTAAATAAATAACTTCAATAATAATTTATTTCATTTTATTTATTTATTTTATTTTATTTATAATCTTTATTGCATACCTACAACACAAATACAAATTTCACACACACAGACAGGACATTAGATGCAAAGGGCGGCTTTATTGCTTCAAGCAATTTCTTCCAAGCAACCCGAGCCGCCAATGTATTGGAAAGAAAAGAAAATTAAGGTAGATTATGTACACAATAGAAATAAAAAAAGGACATCACATAATAAAATGAAAGACAACAACAAAATTATGACAAATAAAAACACATTTATTTCGTTACATAGAGAAATCTTATTTTGCCATGTAACAAATTTCCAAACAGGTTATTTAAGCTGCGAGTATTAACAAATTAGCTAGCAAAGTTCACACAACCGCAGCCGCCGAGTCGCATCAATCGCGCTTCTATCGGCCTAGCCCATAACAAAGCAATCGCTGGTCACTCCGTGATGGAGTAATTCGTCGTTTCCCGTGCTAGACGCGACGATTAGCCTCCTCTATTTACTTGTCTATCCAGAGCTGGCAGCTGACGCCGGACGCGCCCGACAGACGGACACCGTTACAATTGCAACACTGACTTAGAAAAACGTTAGCCACGAAATAGCTTGTCCATGCTAATTCGATTCAACGTACCTACGTTTCCCTACGTTTAGATTGTTCCTCGATTCCTAAACGGTACTTGATTGAAAATCGGTACTAATCGTAAATTGTTTCGCTTTAGCGTTGCGCCCAATTTCACGATTTCTCGCCAATGGCGCTGTTTTGTCACGATTGTTTGGATAGGCCTATAAATTAAGCTCATTACAGTAACAAATCAATAAATATGGGATTTGATATTAAGGCCTTATTATTTAACTATTAATCATTAAAAATAATGACCTAAACATGCTATTCAGACCTCAAAATATTGCCCACTTCAATTGAAACAAAACATACACACTATTCGCATCTTCAACCGATATGAAATTGCACAATTTGCAAAATTATGCTTGTTGGCATATTGTTGTGTAGGTATAGAGTTTACATAATACAAAATAGTTTACAAGACAGTTCTCACAGATATGATGTAAAAAGATATAATCTCGCGAGGGCACGACCCTCTGAAGATCGCACATGAACCTAGGACCTTGTAGCTCGTTTAATCGCTCGATAATCTGACACGTCAAAGAACAATACTCCATAATGCCTAACAAATGAATGCAATTAATGCAGCCGCATACTTAAACGAGCTACACTGGTAATATATCTTCGGATATCATATGGGCGATGGGAAACACATGATCACTCTTAAAATACTAGAACAGCTCCCATTATAGTTGTCAAGTTCATAGCTCGTAATGCCAACATGTTTCACCGCACAATACACTTTTGATGGTACCTTTGGCTCTGACAGAACATTAAATACCCAGACCTTTCCTCGAACTAGTGTTTCCGTCGAAAACTAATCAACGCGAGCCATTATGGAATCAGAGTTGGTAGTTATGTATACTAATATATCTCGGACACACCTCGGGCGAGAAGAGCGTTCCTTCGAGAGGAATTAGCTCAGACAACGCCACAATAGTCCATAATTATGAAATGTGTTGTGATTCCAACAGCATAGCAATTTTTCTCTGGAACCGAACAATGCGAGACGGTAATGAAAGGAGTCAATCAGTCGGTGTCTGCGAAATACGCTCGCGCTAATTTATGCTCAGTGCGGGCGCACACAGCGCTCCACTCACATAAATATGTTCAGTTGTTTTTTGCGAGACAAAGGGAAGATGAAGTCGCGTTGCGTCCTTTGATGTCACACTTGCATAATTTTAAATGTCACGGAAAAAAATTAATGGAAAACAGTCGGAACTCGTCCGAAGTGTGAACGAACACGTGCTAGACACGCGATTCGCGAAACCCGTACTTATGTTTTAATATATTCTAGTGTCGTATGAATTTATAGCGAACGGCATATTATTTACTAGCATTATACGCACAATTTGCGAAGCTGTCGCAAGGGCCGGCTATAATTTCCCGATGGCAGCAGATCCATCAATACACGCCTCGGGCCGCGGCCGCTTTCAATTTGTAGGCCGCCACATCGCCAGCAATTACCGGACGGAAGGTCGATCATCATCGATATATGCGCTTAATAATGCCTAATGACACTTTATGGCGATCGAAAATGGAAGTGTGACGATTATTTGCTATATTGCGAGGTAATAAGCAACAATTTGTCTCGCTTTTAATATTTCTGGAACAATTATTGTAAGTAACTCTACCAATACTTATTGCGGTACATGCATTACTAATAATGATAATGGCGACAGAAATCTATTCTTATAATTCTTATAATAATATTTCCTATTCTTCATCTATCTCCAAACTCTTGAAGAGCTGAGTAACCGATATGAGAGCTACTATAAAAACCACCATAAAACATCACACAATAGTACTTAAATTCAATCCTTTCTATAATATGTTTACTGTAATATGAATAATATAAAATTTATATTATATCTGAATACTTACCCGAAGCTAAAGTCAAAAAACCATCTACAATTTGTCAATCTTTGTCTCAGAAACTTCTCTTATATGTATAGGCACCTACTTATTTACTCAATAAACTACTATGACTTCAAATAACAATTCAATAAAAGATATAATATAACACATGCCATTTTATTATTATACCTCTGCGATTCAATTCAATTATTAACAAGTATTAATTATTCCCATAAACATTGTTGGAGTGTTACTATTAGGTTTATTACCTACCTACCTAATAGAAACATACCTATTTGTAATTTTTCCATTCCAAGACGTAGAGTAGTAGAATGTAATTTGTTTTTCAACTTAATTTAAAAAGCTATTATGATTTACTACTTCTATAATTATGGTTCCTAATTATGGTAAATAACTAAATATTTATTTTATTTAGTCCTATTTGAAATATATGACGCTGCCAAATAAATTTAATAGTCGCCAACTGTGATCTAACCTTTATTATTTATTAATTTCGTTAATTTTACATGCACTTTCGGATCGTCAGCTTTTTCCTTAAATATACTACACAAAAAGAAAATAAAACCACAATATAATTTCATTTCATTTATTAACACTTAGGGATGTACCCTGATATGTGTACTACCACGCGGCCTGCTCACATTTCGGCACATACAGAATTACAGGAACTGTCCATTTATATTAATATCTTTATTGAAAAGAATAAAGAATGATTCATAATATATTATTTCTTGTTGGAAATTAGGCTTATTTTTTCTTGTTTCAATTGCGCAAATCGAGGGGATGTCCCCTCTTCACTCCCTCGCAATATTATAAATCATTCCTCTATCTTTATTTTCGTTTTCAAACGATTTATATCAAATAAATTCAAAATATAGACATGTAGTTAGGAATCTGTAAAAACGTATACATTTTTTTACAAACAAA
The DNA here is from genome assembly GCF_061535395.1 of Colias eurytheme. Taxonomy (NCBI): domain Eukaryota; kingdom Metazoa; phylum Arthropoda; class Insecta; order Lepidoptera; family Pieridae; genus Colias; species Colias eurytheme. The sequence goes on along the minus strand of NC_142981.1, from coordinate 4,880,571 downwards.
AAAATATATTATTGAAAAAGGTTAGTGTCGAGCAGTGTCGCGACTGATTTCGTTTCTACCGTTACTTTAAAATTTTATATCAAATAGAATTTTCTACGTGACCCCCTATATACATTGCTTATTCTAGAAAAATAATTTAATCAACTACTATACATACACTATACATACAACTTATACAATGGAATATAAATATACTTAATTATACACACGTTAACGCTAGTGTCAAATTGTATCACTGACTTACCGGGATAACTATTTCCGAAATACTACATTTTAAAACAAAAACAAATATCAAAATACATAAAGTTTAACAAAATACTCTGTGTTAAATTATTTATTATATACTGTAGAGTTTAAAAATATTAAGTAATAATGCATTCTTAACATAATTATAGTTAGGAATTTAAATATCTGTCTGCATGTATATAATAATTTCAATGGAATTTCACATTTGTAATGGAATGTTTTATAAGTACATTTTATTTTTGTATCCACATTTAACATTTTTAACAAAAATCTTTGGTTACACGATTTTATTTTCAATGGAGACAATATGAAAACTTCGATCCCGTAAACGGGCAAATAATAGGAATTAGTATAGGTAATTTTAGGGATAATCTGTGCAGGTAACTATTGCATTTATCGATCTAACTATACAAATAAAATATTTTCGGGTAGGAACCATCATACAATAAAATTTTAGAGTAAATCTAACCGTTTATAAACTATTAACGTTTTCATAATCTCGTATGACAAGACTTAGCTACGTCGTGTGTTTTTACAGAGGATGTCTCGGGGAGGGGGTGTGTTCGGGTCGGGAGGACTGCGCGGAGGGGTGAGCGGGGGGAGGGTACGGGCAGTAGCGCAGCGGGGCCGGGGGCTTCTGCAGCCACAGGTCTGGTGGGAGGCTCAGGGGCTGCGGCCAGGCTGTGGGCCAAGCTCGGCCACCGAGGGCCAACAGTTGCAATGCTGGTGGTGTGCGCGCCCAGGCCGCTCGCTTTTCGGCTTCATCCTCACTAGCCCCACCGCCTCCAGCGTACAGACGTAGTGGTGACCGAAGTAACTGCTGCTCCATTAGCATCAGCTCCATTGGATCTCTGGAATAAGAGAAGTTTCCGTTAATAATTTTGGTAATATAATATAAAAAAAGAGTTATGCTTGTATGTTAGGACATTGAACTGATATATTAATTATTCGTCTTTTAGACAAACGCATTAAGTACATAACATCATTATGCTAAATATCAACACTAATTTTCTAGACGGCACAAGGGAAGGGAAGAATTGTAAATAGGAAACTATTTGCGCATTTAGAGTGCGCTTATTACGAGATAGATTCCTCGAAGGCAATGTTTTCGCCTGTTCGTTAGCTTTCAGCAGCGCGTGGTCTATAAAATTGGATTCGCAGAACGTCGGCCACCGACGGGCCACGTGTTTTCGCATCTCATAAAACGATGGCTCGTCGTAAACTACGCAAATATTTAATAAGACTTGTATTTATAAGTGGAACTTAATAACGCTCGTTTTAGAATAACAAACAGGTCAGTAAATCATCTATTGGATATTATTCGATGAAAATATTTTAGTTATACAAACTGAGAAGACATCATAATATGGTTTCAAAATTTAAAGCTTAGTTATGTACCTCCTTAGTTGTAACTTTTGTAGTAGGAAATGTATTGTTTAAACAAATTGTTTATCTTCTGGTTAAAATAATTACTGGCTAGCTGTGCCTATGCTTTCCTATGAGCGTGAGAAAACTCGTAGCACATCTTCCGAAGAGACAAGCCAAGAGGTGATTGTTTCGTCGAAGCATGTTTACGAGTGTTACAGTTAACGAGGCGAAAGTTCCTCCCGCTCCTTTATTACAGAATACTGCATGATCCCTTTATCGGTTCTCGGATGCAGGACCGCCGTCGCGTTTCGCACTAACCAGTTATTTTGAACACTCTACGAACTATAATAAAATAACGGCTAGTAATTTAAGGCGTAAAGGAATTGTTATTAAGCGTTTGGAGTTATGATGAGCGGTAAATAAGCGTGACGTTATGGGTCTCGGAGAGTCGAAATTGGCATATGAGATGCGTGTCGAATTTAATCTATCACCGGCGCGGCCGCGGGCGCCGCTTCGTGTTTCGTCTCTCGTATCAGGTAGGCCACGTGTGCGGTGTGAACCCAAATGTACAATTTAGATCTACTAATGTCTGTGCTGTAGATAATAGAGGACTAATATTACAGATGCTGTATAATATATAGGTATCTATCGTGGCACGAATCCACACGCTATTTTACACACGCTATCTTAGGAGACAACGTTCTGTGATTATAGGTTATTATAATTATTATAAAATTGAGGTGTAAAGGTGCCACTATTTCGAATTTATTTTTTGTTAATGAAATGTCCAGTGGACATGTTCTTTGATGTGTAAGAAAATATGCTTTAAATTATATAAACATTTTTTTATTGTATTTTCCTCTAAAACTTGAGAATGAGAATCTAATAAACCTAGATATAGGTTTGTCAATAGCTAGAGAAAACAATTTTATACCTACCTAGTACCTACAGATATAATACAAAAACTCTAGCTCTAATGTAATTAATTCAATGCAGAATTTAAAATAAGTGTAAGATGCAGTCTTTTCTTTTAATTTTATACTCCAATTTATTATATAGTTTAATATAATATCTGTAACTTGCAACATTGTGGTTAAAATGTAAAAAGTAGGGATTGTATCCTATAGTTAAACTAAAGCCGTAAATGTAGTGTGAGCTTGTGTATGTTTCGGGTGCTATGGGGGCGTTAATGGTGTATTTATTATGATTTCAGTATCAGTCGTAATTGCCGACACTTGCCGACAAATTACAGGGCGGCCGCTCTTAGAAGCCGGCCGAGTCGAATGGAGTTATCGATATATCGATACGAGTTTTACGATTTGCAATAATTGATAATGTTTTGACATTTAGCTAAATTGCTTTCTTTGATGTTGGGTATAAATCATTTTTAGGTTTGATAGCGTGAAATAAATTTATATGTGTATAATTTGAAAATGGTTAACAATTTTGTCCCTGTGTTAGATTACCGATAAATTCGGTAATGCAAATACATACACGTAACGTATAAAATGAATCGACGTAATTGTTAAAAGAATAAATGGCCGCTCATTTATCATGTAGGTACCTACCTACGAGTCGCACAATTAATTCCATATCACTGCAATAACTCTTGACGAGGTGAAACCTTAACGCTTGCGGTTAACAACTTGTCGTTATTAATATCTAGTAAGTGAATCACAAATAATTAATGTTGAGACTTGACTCTTAGCAAGCTTATGATACTAACCATGCTACGATTAATGTGCAAATGTATGTATGGTAGCAGAAATGTTGATACTTTACTGTGTTTACTATGTTTAAAAACAAGGCTCCGATTAATAATTTGAAACTGACGAAAATGTAAAACAATGAAGATAGATTAAATTATGAATAGAAAATAAATACAACAGAAGCTGTTTAAAACTAGGACATCGTTAAAGTTAGAGGAAATAGGTATAATGATGCTTGAATATGTGCAAGGCGCTTATCGACACCCATAAAAATACCCACTTATAGGTATAATAAATACCTCTACGAAAGACTTAGTAGTATAGAAGGAAGACTTAAAAGTAACAACAGCTTATCGCAGCTTCTAAATTGTTTATTTTTCTCCATTAAAAAACAACGAATAACTACTTTTTAAGTCCAACGTACCGTCAACATTTATCTGAAGGCATCACTACACGCGGTAGCATTTTCGTCTTAAAAAACAACACTAAAAGCATCCATAAAGGTCAAAACTGTCAGATTGAGTAAAATGACAGAACGAGAGTGGCAATTTACTACCTGATTATTATCAGCGAGCTGAACTGTATTATAAGTGTGAGCCGAACAGTAGCCAGCCAGCATCGATCTTACGATACGACCATTAATTATTCCACTTTCTAATAGACTTCTGGTGAAGTGTTACTAGGTGTGAATGAACTGTAGCTTTTTTAGATGAATGTTAAGACGGTCAATGATAATTAAGACAATGTAACGTCGAATTTTAATGAACTGCGCGTGTAAAGTGTTGCTTACAGTACAATTTTCCATTTTTGGCAGTTATCAAGTACTGAGCTTAAATATGTGCTTTGAAAATTCGAAGTATTTTCTCTAGAATCTTGACCATTGAGCATCTGCAATAATGCATACAATATATCTTTTTAAATTAAATCCATAAGGCGGTGAGAAAATACCTGACAGTTAAAGGAATATAAAAGAAGAAAACCGTTACTATTGAGTAACTAATTTCAAAAGTCTCCAAGTACTCAATTTTTTACCACGTATCAACACGAATAATTTGAGTTACTCATGGTCGAATCGGTAGCGAGATGAAGGAAGCCCCGTAATTGTGTCGATAACATCTCGAATTAGCCGTCAATCAGTCGAGTGGTGAACTATCAACGCCGGCGATGCTGTATCAATTAATCCGAATCGGTAGCCGAGTACTGACGTGCACCGAGATTAGATTATTAAAAGGTTCACTAATTCTGCCCATCGCTACATCTAGCGGGCGTGACTCAGCCACTAGAGATTCGTTGCATCATTTCCTAATTCATGCGCTTGAAACTTTAAGTGGTTTAAAACTAATACAGCACGTTTAATATCAATAAATCTACATCGCTTTGGTTTCTAGAATGTTTAGATGGCTTTATTAGCTTGGAATTAAAGTGAAGACGGGGTACGAGAGCCAAGTTTTACATGTAGAGATGCAGGTTTCATGTTTAAAGGGCACGATGTTTGGAACCGGTCGCGAGGGCCGACGATGGGCAGTTAATAGAAATGCGGTTTAATTTGTCGTTTAGGGCATAATGAGGAGCGAGCCCTGTGATTACGCGCCGCGCCGCCGCCGGCCGAGCCCGCTGTTGACGTCGACTGTTTCCACATGCCTTGTACGAGTACTACAAGTTCTCGAATATGTGAACATCGAACTAATTATAGCTTTTCTTTTCATGTTTTTACAGTTTTTTTTTTGCTCTTTATTTACAGCTGTAGCTACAACATCTTGTTTACAACATTTGCCATTTACAAAATTTACCTATACAATATCTTCACCTGTATTCTATAAATTTAATTTGGTCTATTTAATCAAACATTCTAGACACCATAATAACTAAAATCGTATTATAGGTACTTGTCTCTAGGATAATGACTACTTAGGACTTTACTATGATAATGTAAAATCGCGGATCTAAAATCAGAATCGTAGTGAGAGTGAGTCGAGTGCCCTTAGTAGCGGAACTCATGGGAACGTCGAGGTGTGCCTCCGGCTAATTCTCGCCTCGCACCGGACGGCACAGCTTAAACGTAATGAGTCGAAATCGCTACATGAAATAATTCCAAGAGTAGGTATGGGTACTTCGCATTTATGAATGTAAATATCGTTTAATCATCGCCGCTTTATAATATATTTTGTAGTTACATTTCTCAACGCTACGTGTTCTTTTTTATGTGATAGGAAAATCGAATTTCGTTTTCATCTTCGAAACAGTGTCAGAACATTTTATTGAATATTAACTTTGTTTTTACGCTTAAAATGGATTGAAGAAATATTAACCTAGAATACTATTACACCTACTACGATTACATTTATAAATGCAAATAGAATCACAAAAACATACTTTGGGTTATTGACATTAATGAACCTGTACCTGTATAAATTAATTAGGTAGGTACCTACTTATTTTTTTTTTAATTTTAATTTACATCCTACAATAAAACATATGTACCTACCTAATCAGTTTAATTAATTTTTTGTAGGTATGTATTTTTCGGTGTCATACATTAATATTCAATTAAAAATGATTAAAGCATCACTGATAATAATTTTCCATAGAGTACGAACTTGAAAATATAAAGTGCTATTCTTTTTATCATCCGAAATTATACAATAAATTAAAAAACGATTTTTATAAAACAATCTTGATACTTGCGTCAGTTGCTTATCAAAAAACGTATGAAAATGCCATTTAGGCATTACCTCGCACCACACGGAATGCGATAAATTAAAAATATTTTACACCTGTAATTTCGTTTTAGGTTTCGATTAAGGTGATACGCTAACACTGGCCCTAAATCGGTGGTTCGATCAGCATTCAGTTTCGTATCGTCGCAATCAGCGAAGCACTTTTAATCTTTTATTCATGTTGGTGCCGCACGCCGCACAAATTGCAGGGCGGCCAACCTAATGCCTTTCAACTGCTCCTAATAACCTGCCAATTTATCAAACTCGCCTCGAGCGCATCGATCCTCAACAGTTTTGATGTTACCTTGACTGACATTGTATAAAAGGTGCAAATTACTGAGCACATGGGCTTTTACGCGATGATTAATTGTGTAAAAATTTAAGCGAATGATGTTATAAATCTTTTAATTTGCAATTTTTGCCAACCGAATGTTGTACATACCAATGTCTGATTCTTATATTCACTTTTAACTTCTTACTTGCTAATTTACTCGTACCAATAACATCAACATAGGTACATTAAAACATTAGCTTTTAAAACAGAAGTCAAATATATCCTGAACTTACCGATCAAAATCTGTTAGTCTCGAAGAATCTCGAAATCCTTTCGCGAAGGGATTGGAGTCGATTTTCAGCTTCGTTATCAATTGATTCTGATACGCTGTGACAGCCGTGAATACTGTTTCAGGGAAGATGAAGGTTCTATGCTGTTCTCTGGAAAGGTCTGTGATGGGCCCGCCACCTTCTCGAATCTTCACCAGGTGAATCCGTGGTTGGTACCGGTGCATTGAGTTCAGAACGATCTGTGAAAGAAAAAGAATTTTATGAAATATTACAGCTAAAAAAGTACGCAAAAAACTGCAATTTTAAAGTAAATACACAAATCAATTTAGCATCGTTTTATTATTTCTATACACATTAACTCATTTAATCCAATTTGTCCAATTTATCTTGAACGACAACTTAAAATGGCTTCTGGAATTACCGCAAAAAGTAAGGTCATTGAGTTATGTCTTCATTATATAAAATTAATATCATACATTTAGATGTCTTTAGTTAGTGCATCGTTAAATAATGAATAACATTTAAAAGACAAATAACTCGCAAGCTCGTTAACAACAGTGGCTGACTTATGCAGATCTTGGGAGAGACAGATGCTCGAAATGGGACAACGGGCGCACCAATATGCAAATACAGTCATTAGGTACACCGCAGACACGCATACGATTAGACAATTAGCTATACAATATTGCAACATTGTATTTTATGGTATCATTACGATCCCAACGGACATCGAGTTACATCTAAGTGGGTAGCCTCGTTGTAGTTATGGTTAATTGCCGACGCGCGTGCGAAATAATAATGGCAAGATGATCTTTAACTTTTACAAACGTAAAAATGTATATTCATGAAGGAACAATAGTAAGAAAGCCTAAATTTAACAATCGATTGTTGTATAAAATAGCTCTCACAAACACATAATTAATGTTTTGTGAATTGTTCAATCTTTGTAAAACGGGTGCTCACGCAATTACCCGACTACATACTTAAGTCATTAGAAATACCAAACAAATGCAGCTTTCCTGTCGTTAATTAATTTATTAAAACTGCGTGCGTTATCTACGTATTATAATGACAGTGGCGGCGATTTCTCATCACATTACATTGTCGGTAATTAATTTGTCGGCCTGCGTTGTAGGCGATGTGACGCGCTGATAGTCCCCGTGTCGGCAAATTGCTCTGACTTGCCGCCGCTGATGAGATAATTAACTTTGTTAATTAATTAATTTGAATATGTAATGTGCGTTTTAGGACTAATGCGCAAATGTATAGATCAGATACATACTGCATTCTATGATATAAAAATGTAAATATAATGTAAAGCAATAATTAATAGACGCAAAAAATTGTTTTGTTTTGGATGTATAGGTAGGTACTAGGTACATATACTTGTAAAACGATACCAGTAGGTAGGCATGAAAGAAAAAATATTTCGTATGCCAGTTCAGAAAAAACAACGCAAAAAGTTCTAATTACGATATTTTAAAACGTAGTAACTTTGAAGATGTTTTTCTATTCAAAAATTCTCAGAGAATATACCTACCTAACCGTATTTTCAAACAATCTAGGTATTTCGAATTTGTTTCAATACCTGTATAACAATACAATGTATAGCTATTTCTTGCCCTATTCATTTAAATTTACCAATAAAATTTTAACGTTTTACCAAAACACAATAGGTGTAGACGTGAAGTGATATTTTAATTGAGTTTCCAGCTTCGACTTCCACATAACCTTGTGGAATCAAAGGTTCGTAGGCGTGGCTGGCGTCATTAGCTCGCCTCTAATTTTCACACCTGCGCCTTAATGAATTATGGACCGACCATCCCAATAACATTCTCATAATTACAATCTTCAGATTTGATGATAACAATTAATTAGTGACTGTACTCTGTTTCTATTTTGGGCAATCATCGTCAATACAAATTACGGGGGTATGCTTGGGATCTCTAATGTGTGGGATGAAATATTTATATAGGGTCATTGCGCCTGTTCGCGTCCACATGCCTATTCGCGTCCATTTTGCGGATATCTTTTAGAAAATTCACGAAAATAAGTATACTTTGAGTAAAATTGTAATAAGAAAAATGTCCGATAATACCTCAATGTATAAGAGACACGCACACATATTCAAAATATGCCTGCGCACCGCCTATCCTATTAAAAAAAATATTTAATTTTGGCTATTAAACGAGAGAGCTAAAACGCGCGGGATTTTAAGAAAAAAATAGTGCGTAGCGTCGCGTTTGACGGTTAGTATCTTATTGTTAAATGTGAATTTTTGAATATGTAACTGTTTCTTTACTTTGCTAACAAAACATGGAATAGTATGGATTATAAATCAGCTTATTTCTTTTACAATTAATAGCTAAAATAAGGTGGACGCGAATTACTACACCGAATTTGTACAACTTCCGTTTTGCGTCCACGGTGGGCGCAAACTATACCTATAGTGCATAACAATAGAACATATTGCGTCCACATTGTTTTTCATTACTTAGCAATGAATTGTTTGTTAAAATATGTAATTTAAAATAGATTGTAAATTTTTGACTAAGACTACAAGTTGATAATTTAAATTTTCATTTATATTAGCAAATTTTTATGCTATTTTTTCATTTTAAAATGGGTATTCTAAGAATGAGACTAGTATCTTTGAGAATGAGAGTCTGTGGTTAAGAAAATAATATGAACAAAAAATAAATTTAATTCATTAGAAAATCTCTCAAAAGGAAAAACCGGAATCCTTGAAGGATCACTTTGATATCCGTCCGTCTGTATGCCCGTCTGCCGGTCTGTCTTTCTGTCAAGACCCTTTTTCTCAGTAACGCGTGGAGGTATAAAGCTGAAATTTATATTGAATACTCAAGTCTACGGTCCCTTGAAGCAGTGAAAAAATCAAACTTATAAGCCAAAGCAATCAAAAGATACAGCCGTTTATGCTGCAAATTTTCGCAAATTTCGACATTCGCAAGGGAATCAAAACCTACAGGGTACTTTACGTGAACACAGACACTTGTAGTTTGGTACGAAGCAACGTCTTATAGCACAAATAAGTGAAACATTGAAAAAATAATCATTTACAGTTAAAACATATGAAAAAAAACAGGTTAATACGGAACCCTCGGTGTGCGAGTCCCACTCGAATTTGGCCGGTTTTTATTAAATAACTATATTCATAAATAAATAATTTATTAAAATCTAATTTTTATTTGCATTTATCTGATAAAATATCACCCAATACACTCTTAATTCCTTTTCTAAGCTGGTGGACGCGAACTGGTCCACGGGTGGACGCAAACTGGAATTTTTGGACGCGAACTGGGTAAAACGCCTAATTCTGCTATTTGTCTAGATAAATAAAAACCACATGATATTTCCAACACAATTGAAAGTAAATCTTAAAATAGACTATGTATTGAACACGTTACATAAATTTTGCGTTGAAATTTGTTCTGGAACATTTTTATTTTCTCCTTCAAACTTTCCAACTGCACTAAGTGGACGCGAACAGGCGCAATGACCCTACACGATTCTATTTGTGGTAACTGGTAAGAGTGCCTTAGAGTATTTATACCGTGAAATATATATCTAGACAAAATTGAATCCAAAAAATATGAAATGCCTCATATCTATAAAATACTTATAACTACGAAATAGGAAAAAAAATGGAACGTTTATAAAAAAAAATCAAGATACACACACTGCGGTATGTAGGTAGGAATGTAAGAGTTGGAACAGTTAGATAAATAGATAAGTTGAATCTTTCAAAACAAAATATATTTTTGAAAAATAAAGAACTCAGTTAAGATTTAAGATGTGTAGATATGTAGGTAGATACTAATTAAGAAATACACACAAATCTCATCTGTTTACAATTTATGGCAATTAAAACGAAGTTACACGACTTATCCATTTAGCTCTCTAATGTAGAGGCGTGAAAAAAAAACCAATAAAACTCTTTTCTAATAAATTATGATTGCAAACTTTTTATAGCAATATCCACGTACCTACTTTGATTTCCAGTTTTTTTTACCGCCTTATTGATCCCTCCATTATGATCCATATTAGTTTACCAATCAATCAATAATCGTAAATCATGCTTCTATCTCGCAAATGCGACTTATTTGTCTTTCATAAAACAACAAAAGATTTACTTGCAGGTGATAAAAAGTTGCAATAAATAACAAAATGGCACCCACATCATTCCCAAATCCCAATACAGATAATTTATAACAATATTGATTTATAGGGTTAACGCTATCACTCATTAACTGGTTTCTGTGATCTAGTTGTTTTGCTGATAAAATTTAACTTTTTTGCATGTTTTGTTCAATTTTGCATCACCAGACCTTCATCATTTTGTAGGTCAGAAAAAATCTGACAGAATTGCAGAATTTAGTTTTCTGATAGGTAGACCTTTGAAATAAATCTATTATTTTAAATTAAGGATTTTATTTAATATGACTTCAGAATAAGAAAAACATCTCACTTTCAATTGTGGATAAATGGTTTGTGATCTTTATGTTTTATCTTCTTCTATAGAAAATACTTTTTGAATTTACTGGGTAGGTAAATGAACTATGGAATAAATTGTAATATGCCTTTTAACTTTTTAAGCCTAAATATCGTGAAAGATGATTCAAAGTATCTAACACAATATTATAATAAAATTGTTTTAGTACAAACAGTTTCGCTTCAGCTAAGCCGTGATAGCGTACCTACTGAGGCGACGACACGCATCGCTTTGAAGGGATGTACGGCCTCGCCCCTTGCTTTATCAACCGAACGATATTAATCTTTAATATCTAAGAAGTAAGATATAATATAGCACGATGGGGAGACCAACATATAGATATACTTGCGGTGGGGAGGCGTTGGGAGGTCCGTGGGGAGGGGCGGTATGGCGGCCAGAGGGGGACAGATGGCTCCCGACCGCTGAGCGAGTCGCACGTCTTAAATGCTTTATGTTGATAAGGACTGTTGACTGACTGTCCTTTAGAACTAGGTAAATGATAAAAGTTTAAAGTATGTTAATAAAATGAATGATTTATTTTTAATGGTTTCATAAGCGTACCCAGATGTGTTTATAAATTATTATAGCATTTAAAAAACTATAATATTCTTTGATTGATTGTTCTAAACTTATATTTTTCGATTTTATATTAATTAATGGTTAAAATTTCTGATTACCACATTGAAACAATTAATAAAGCTATTTCAAAATAGGCAATGTTGACATTATAATACTTTTTGAATATTAATAACCTGCTACCAACGTTTAATATTCGGACAGCTATTAATAATGATAATTAAGCGATAAAATGTATTATCATAACGGAAAAATTATTCGAGTTTAGAATCATATTATTAATATTTTATATAGACCAAAATATGTTTGTCCACTAATGGCCAAATGTTTGTTTATCCATTAGCTCAGCCTTGTCATATAAATTAAAAGTGTCGAGAACATAATGAGAATAAACTCAATAGGTAAGAACATATTTTTCAAATAAATATTCATTTTAAAAAAATGTACCTATTCGTAAAATACATATATAATGATACCTCAATGGATAAGTACCTATGTTACATACAGACTTGGTAATATTCTATGATTTCTTTACCCACTATAAAATACCAATAGTTTGGAAAATCCAAAAGTGCACGCCTCATATTTTTTTTAATAACTATTTATTAATTATTATTTTTGTTTATTTAATAACAATTAAACCACATCGAATCAGACCCTGAAAAATGAAAGGGTTCTATTCCTGAGCATACTCAAGCGTAAGAGAAAAAAAAAGACTCGATTAGTAAAGTATTTCGGTCGCTATCGTGTTAACAAGAAAATCCTCCGCACATACAGACACACGGACGTCCAAGACAGAACTTTTTTAAACTGTTTTTTAACTAGTTTAAATAACAAAAATGACATCAAAAATATCATGAATGTTAAAAATAGTGTTTTTTCTTAATATGTGTGTGTATGTATTATCACAAGTGCAATGTATGATACATAAAGACATTTTAAGTTTGAAAAATCAGATGTTTTGCGCGAAGTGACAGTAGTACCCACCTCAACGCTTCGCTTATGAGGCGTGCAAAATTATAAATAAACTGTAAGATAGGTATAAGATTTGCTACTCAACAATCTTTTACTGGAATAAAACCGATAGCAAAAAGATTAACTTGTACAACGTCTAAGTAGCTAGTGTACAAGCTACTTGTATACAAACATCCCATAAGCATCTAGATTCTAGATCGATCTAAACGAAGACAAAACAGTAAGATGTCACTTGTCAGTCCGGACTCGAGCCGGGGCTGGTAGATAAGCACAAACCAAATATCGAGATAAGCCTTTTGATATCTTAGATCAAAGACTAGATATTATTATATAGCCTATAGAAATTTTTCTATTTAATCTACAAAAAACCTAAACTGCAATACAAAACAAAACCTCTTGATCCTCGTCTACTGGAGCAATACAACTAGGTAGGTACCTATCCAGTTCACATTTTTAAAACAGCAAATGAGGACAAAACAGTGAGATGTCAGTCCAGAGTCGGGCCGCGGCTGGCGGCAGGTTGATATAAGCCTTGTCGATATTCCGATTAGCGCGCGAGGCCCGGGCTTACGTCGGATTGTCGCCTCCGCGCCGCTCCGACAAATTGCCTCATTTGTACCTACCACCAGATACCTACCGCGCGAACCCGCTCACATCCCTGTTTACATTATGCGATACATTTTACTCCACATATACTATAATGCTAATGTTGCAAGTTTCAGCTGTGTACTGCTCAATTATTGCAACGCATCTAATCATGTATAATTAAGTGGAAAAGTTTGTTTTTGTTTGTGAAATAATTATCGAGGCAAGAATAAAATATATGACTGACTTTCATTTCTTGGTCTTACTTTCTCTAATAACTAATAAATAAGTAAATAAATGACGAATCGACGTAAAAGAATTAATTTACCAACCAATTCCAACACTACCTACCCGTAGGCGAATGGGAACATGAAAAGTAGTCGCCTCTAGCGTATATCTTTATTATCAACATTGATTAATATAACTTAATCGCCGATAACGAACCGACACCGTAGCTTTATGATTTACTGACCGCTAGAACAAATATTGATATTAAACGAAACGAATATTAATAAACGTAGAGTTCCGTATAAAATGATAAGTAATTCGATTCGAGCTGTCACTTCTACAGTAAAAATAATGGATTTATTTATGCAAACACGGTGTCCATTCAATATTATGAGATGTCAACAGAGCAAAGCGCTGGACGTGGGCGATGAACATTGAACAGCCGAGCTCTAAATGTGTTCATTTTAATATTTTTATGGCACTTTTATTCAAAACAGTGAAGTCACTGTGAATGATCCGTAAAATTAAATATATTTACGACGTATAATTTTGAATGGGTAATTATGGCATATTAATTTATCAAATTATTATATCTATTAATTTTAAAGCATCCTGTGTCAAATAAAACTATATTAAATCTGATTCGATTCACATCGAAATACGACCTATATGATGTTTTTAATATCTATTCTAGCGTGTGATTATCTCTTTTGGTACAGGCCAGACCAGCGTTAATTTTTATTTGTTTATAAGTCTTTGTGGTGGGCATAAAAATATGTCGTTCTCAATGTTGTTTTGTACACGACTGTCCCCGTAATGTCGGGGTTAAGTCAACAGTCGCCTTATACGATGAGATACGACGCTTTAAAGTAGCGGATTTCTTGGCATTTTCATTAGTTATCCGTGCAGCTACAGATCCCTTTTTATAGCGAGAATAATGTCCATAAACACACAAATATTATTCGTTCAATACATTATGACGACACCTCAGATCTTAGTACTTGCAAATATCATTTCTCATACAGCATACCGTTTGCAATACCGTCGTGTAGATGTAACATAATATTTATGTTGAGGAAATATTCGTTTTATTGCTTCTTAATGTCAAGGTGGCAATCGTCTGCTCATTTGTTGAGTTATCTATGACACTTAATTAATACAAAAATTATAGTTTTATGTTCATTGTATATTTAATTAATATACATTTATTAACAGTTATGAATAGGCTAGTGTTAAAAATTACAACTAATTCTATCAGCATCCTTTACTTTCTCTAAAATTGCGCAAAACCCATAACATCAGAGCAACCACAGTGCAATATTTAATAAAGATTTATTACTTGTTAATCATCTTGCAAAATTCCAATATGCATTATCCCCAATGGCTGAGTAGGTATTCTACGTAACTCGTAAGTAATGTACATGGAATGAACTGGCTCATCACAATTATTTCTAGAATGTTAAACATTTAATTTTAGCATTTGAACAAAACTTCATTTGAAAGGGGAATTTCTGTCGTATTCGCATACAGAATAGAATATCAAAACATGCTATGTTCCTTTCTGGAGATATAATCGTGAATTTTACACATAATAAAACAAAAAATAATTTTAATAAACATGTTATAATATAGTTTGTGTGCTCATTATCAAATACAACTAATTTATTTTTGTTGCCAATAAATATTCATGAGATACTGTTATGACACGTTATGATAAATACACCTACCTACATACACAACATATTAGTTTTAATAATATCAGCTTCTTTTGTATAAACTTATGAATTTAACTTGTTCGCAAATTCATAATTAGTACGTACGCGTAGGTACGTACTTCTGTAAAATGTAAAAACTATTGTAAAATACGAGTTAAATATTAAGATGATATACCTACCTAACTACATAAAGAGAGTAAGATAGATTTTCCTATAGCTCAGTGAGTAGGTAATCGGAAATGATTATTGATTATTGACATACTTAACGTTAGGTATTTATAAATAAAATACAAATACTTGATGGTTGGTGAATGGTGATAAAGTTACAAATAAGAAAAAAAATGTTTTTAATACAATGTATATAGGTATTAATATTAATAAAATAATTATTTATAAAAATAAGATGAATATTAAAATTTTAACATTGTTACCAGCAACCTACATCACTTCTTTAAAGTCAATTAAAAACGGAAATAAAAAATCCTAAAACGCATCATATATTAAATTTAGTAAGGCGAATGTAAAAATCAAATACGGCCACAAATTGAAGTGAGAAATGTGTTGTCGCAGCGGTCGCCCTCCGGGAGGTAAGGCGACCCGCGCTGGACACCGCGACTCCGCTCGAGGTATCATTACGGCCTTTGATTAATACACCTTGTCCTATCAATGGCATCGCGTCATAAAGATAGTCAACGCTCATAACTCTGCTAAATGAACCCGCCTTCGAGAGCAACCGCCGAACTGCATTTGCATACAATGCTCCCTACTACCAGTATTTTTACAAATAAACCACATTCCGATCGGCAATCCGACACGAATACGCGTAGAAAAATACTGTTGCATAACTGCCGAGTAAATATTGACTGTGATCACTCGTTTGCAGTAAATTATATGAAAAAACAATGTGCAATAACTCCGTCCAACTTTCAATACGACCAATTTACTTCGACGAGCGGTTACCCATAAAGATACAAACGTGAGTTTCCAAGCGGACGTGTTTGCTTAGAGACGAATTCTATCGGCAATAATTATCAGGTGAGAGTGATTTGTGTTCGAGTTTTTAGTTGCTAAGTAACGAGACAAAGATTTTCCTCTAGGGCTTCATAAAGTTGAGGATTTAGTGATCGCGCGCCGACAACGGAGGTGACAACAGACTGCGTCGTAAACATTCTGACGCGCGTCTTCAAAACAAACAAACATTATGTAAATCAAGTGTAAAGAATTTTCGTTCGACCGCTGCCATTACAAGCAGGATTTTGTAATTATAATATGTATGAGTGTCAAAGAGGAACCATTGTAACTACGTATTTGACAATTTTCGTGAACGCATCTCGTTGCAAAATGAGAATGTACTTTCTAAATGCAAATATATTTCAACAGATTTTATCTGTAAAAAGGGTAATAGGTAATAAATAATGTCAAATATACTATTTTGTTTCAAACCTTATCAACAAGTTATTTCCTTTACGGCGCTAAACTATACCGTATACGTCTAAACCTAGATAGAATTGCAGGCGTAACTGATAATAAGATGCCAAATTTTATCCTTTACCATTAAACCGAAGTTTTGAAGACTTATCTACATACACCAGCAATTTAAGTTTTAGTAAGGCGTAAAACAGATGGGTACAAATTGGCATATCGTCGGTTAAATAGAAAAATGACCTTATTCAAAAAGTACAAATTTTACAGTACAACCGTTTGAATTTTTTAGTTTCATTAAAATTCGTTTTTCTATAAAAGTGTTATATTTACATAGAAGTGTCATATATCATTTAGAAGGTATTTACGAGGGGTTTTAGGTGGTGTGTGTGTTAATTATTTATTTTAGAAATAGAATCATTTCTAGCAAGAAGTGTCTTTTTTCTACATAAAAAAAAATATATGACAAGCACGGATTTTCTAAAAAAAGATGAGAGTCGTATTTGGTTTTTAACGGCTCTTTATCTTCTGCATTATTATAAGCTGCGCAATGATCCTTTTTTGGAGACCAAAATGAGATATTGAACTCTTTGGTAAATATATTGTAATATATTTGATAATCAGCATGAGGAACATTTTCTGTACGACATTTTGTAACATAGTCTCTATGTAATTGTGCAATAGAGAGACCTCCTTCAATGTATTCCCGGCTCGTACTAGCTCGACAGTAATGACTTTCAATTCTAGGTATAGAATTGATATGTTCTTTAATCCCATCAATAATTGCAGTGTCAAGCTTATTGTGTTTACCATGCTTGCCTCTTTTGTCATCTTTCAGAAAACCCCCAACTACAGAGTTTTGCACTGAAATTACTGTTCTAATCGGTCTGTCTGATATACCCAGAGAATTTTTAAAAAAAGTCTTACAAACTCGAATTAAATCTCTGTCAACTTCAAAATTAAATGCATGATTATAATCTTTTCTTGTACTTCCTTCGCGAATATATCTGTACTTCGGTTTAATTGCAGTTACATGTTTATTGATAAATTGACGTTGCTTATCTAAACCTCCCAGTTTCCAAAAATTCATAAAAATAAGTTGCCTCTTCTCCTCACTAATCTTGTTATAACATTTCAGTTTACATTTTTCAGTACATGTTGGTTTCATTTGTCTTTCTGGCATTGGTTTTTGTGACTTAGGTTTAAAGACTTTATTACTCATAAAAAAAGACTTCGATGTCGATATATACGCTTTTCCACAATTTCTTAATAGCTTAGCTTTATTTTTTCTCCATTCTTCAGGAACAGCTTTTCTTTTTCTGCCCTTCTTCGCTTTATCATTTCCATCCTGAACTGTATTATCATTAATTGTAGCGGTTTCATCCTCCGAAGATGATGACACTGCAAGATCTTCGCGTAGTACAAAATCCGGGTCATTATCTGTATCGTCAGGCGAGAAGTCATTTTGACTATCAGGTATGGAGTTGGAACAACTATCGTCATCATCAGAGGATATATCCGATTCCGATATTATTATATTGCTTGAAATCTTGGAATGGAGAACGTCAGTACTTTCTTCTGATACTGAATCACTTACGGGAGTTCGCACAATAATCCTACTAGGCCCAGGTTAATCAATCGGCAGGTATGGAGTAATTTGTGAATCCGAAAAAGAATTTTTGCTAATAAGATTCGACGTCTGAACATTGTTATTCAAATTATTCAATGGAGTGCGTATGGAATTAAAATCAGTTTGCAGTGGCTCTACGTTAATAATCTCGCAAAATTTGGATGTGGATACTATGTTTGATGGTTCTATATTCTCTGTAGCTGAGATATAGCCCTGGACAACTACTTCAGATACGTTAGTTATCTGTTCTTCATTCTTCTCAAGATTATTTTCAGAAAGTCCCTTGGACATAATCATTTTTATCATTTTTTCACCACGCTTCATCCTAAAACAAAGAATTAAACTAATCAAGCCAATTGATGTAATATAATTTTAAATTGTAAAATATGATTTACGTTTTGATACCACGTCTACTAAAACAGACACAAATAAAAAACCGGAAAAGTACGAGTCGGACTCGCCCATGAAGGGTTTTAAGAACCTCCAGGTAAATTTAAAGACCTATCCGATTAAATAATTCCGTTTTTCGGTTTACAGAATGTACATCTACCTAACTACAAAGTTTCAACTGTGTAATCCTTATAGTCTCGGAATAAAATGGCTGTGGCATACGAGACAGACAGACAATCATGACGAATCTTTATGGGTTTCGTTTTTTGCCATTCGGCTACGGAACCCTAAAAAGTATAATAAATATAAAAATGAAATAAAAATTATAAAATAATAGAATCAAAAAATCCTAATCCTTACTAATATTATAAATGTGAAATTAACTCTGTCTGTCTGTCTGTCTGTCGGTCTTTTCTTCACGCCTAAACTACTGAACCGATTTGTGTGAAATTTGGTACAGACATAGTTTGGAACTTGAGAAAGTACATAGGATAGTTTTTATTACAAAAAAAAAATTATTCCGGACATATAGCGCCCTCTATTGGTCAAAACAAAATACTGCCGAAAGTAACTTTTCCCCGCGAACGAAGTCGCGGGCAAAAGCTAGTAGTATAATAATTATTAACTTGTACTTTTAACGCTAAGATCTCATAAAATGCGTTTAATTTTACAAGATACACGACATTTCTTTACAAAATCCATACAAAAAGTATTTTTCATAAACAAACACAGTCATATTAAAAATTATGACATTTTTCTGATAAACTTCATGCAACTAAATGTGCAAAAACTATATAGAAAAATGTAATTTGTCCAAATATGTCATGTTTCACTAACTCCATTTCACAAAACGTAGTCACATTTTTAAAAATGACCTTTTTCTATTTAAGATATTGTCATAGTTGGAGTTCAATTTCAAAGTAACAAGGTAATTTCTCAAAGAAATACATTTTTCTATAATATTTCTTACCTTTTATAGTCTTACCCAAACACAATTTTTTAGAAATGTCACTTTTCTTCAAAAACGCACGTGTGTTCAGTGTCGTGGCCGGTGGCAAATCACAGAGGGACATTTTTCTACAATCATAATGGCGGATGACCACAGAGAATCGAAATGACACTTGCGACATCTAGTGAACTTAGCGTGAACTTTTTAAAGTGTCGTTTTTACATATAAAAGAATCATATAAGTAGACTCGTTTTAGGTGATAATCTTATTTTCCAAAAAATTTGAAAAATGTCATTTTTCCATTTAATCGACGATATTCAAGTCTGTGCTCGCCTATTTCTAGACATTAGGCGTTATTAGCCACCATCTCATTTTTAATATTATTTTACATGTTTAGTCATAACCTCTCGGTATTACGTTCTCAGTAAAATATTAGAAAAGCACGAAGGTACTACACTTTAGTATTCATAACAGTTTGTATAAATGCGCACTTCACAATGGCGCTATAAGTTCGACTCACTTCGACTACCCGGACTTTATTAACTTGCGAGTTATATTTCAATAGAAATTATTACGTATTATGCAATATAGACTCGTAAACTTTTACTTTTCATAAATGTACAAGTTTTTTCTCACCAAGTCACAGAGAGATTAACATACCAAACCAATAATAAATTGAAAACACCGTTTATTTTGAATATGCATGTTTTGTATCTTATATCATAAGCAAATATGATGTAATTTAATTTAATTGATTCACTTGTCAGAGTGTGGAATTATAATGAAAAGCTTCAAGATACCTTTGCACCTGTTATGGCATTTGGTATGATTTACAGCACTTCACTACCGCTGCGCCCGCAACTCGCTGCCATTAATATTGTTTATAACTCTTAATTATGACAGTAATGTTATACTTTTAATCCAATTTTCGAAACTTTCATCAAAAGTAGGCAGCAATTTTAATTCCTAATTAAATGTATTTCAGTAGACCTATTACTTTATTTGAATATTTATTTAAAATTCGGTTTTTCCTAAAAAAAGCGATAAATCTTAGTAAGCTCGATCGAATCGATTTAGGTACAATAGGTTGTAAAAATCAAATACTATAATAATTCATACTGTCTATAATATAAACATTGTAATTGTATTGTTTACATCATAGGTGTCATTTCATAACAATGATGTTAAGGCAAAATACTATAGATGACTACAAAACTAAATTATGCGATAATGGATAAAAATAGACGATTACATTGTTTGTTGTTCATTCAAGGTTGGGAAAAAGGGCAAATGTAAATAAAAAAATACACTGTCGTCAATACGTAATAGAATCCAAAATATATATACATTTAAGAAGATGTAGTTAAGCTATTGAATACTGCCTTTATCACCAGCGTATTTTAGGTGATAGTAATGAGACATCTTAAATTTTAATATTATTATAACTTTGCTCCCGAGGTGTATTTAATAGGTGTAGGTGTACGGACGGCGCCGCAGGACGCCACCGACCTCGAAATAACTTATTAATTTATATTTACATTACACTACTAAATGAAATCACCTGTCTGCATTTGTTTTTATAACTTTTATGTTCGTGCAAGTTAACGACGTGAAAATATCAACAGTAATTAAAAACGCAAGCGCTCGCGAATTGATGTTAGTGTTTAGTTATTGCGAGAATGGAGAACGGTGTATTTTATTTATTTGAATATTAATTTGAAGGCCGACTCGAACAATCGATATATTCATACATTATCTGAGTATTGAATCTGTAAGACTTGTTAACTAATTCATCAAAGCAAAGTCACAGCTTGACATTCGGATCAAATATTGGATACAATAATTATTGGTACTGAATAGTAATGATATACTTCAGTAATTAGAATTGAATATATGAACGAAAAAATTATGAGGTTGTTCTTAACAATAGTAAGAATATAATATCAAAATAAAGGCAAAATTATTCAAAACAGTAGTACCAAATTTAAACAAAGGCATGTACGAGTAGGTACCGATTTATTATTTTAAACAAATCGCTTTCGGAAATACGGTTATAATTACAAGTTCAACAGTAGGTAATGTATCATTATGTAGTTTTAACAATATTCGTTAGTTTAATAAACGGTCAAAAAGCCGCCCATAAATCATTAAGCACATTCGTCATTAGTATCGGACAAACCAACAATTTACGTATATCCATTAATTAAACGTATTTTTCGAAACGCCTTACATTTACACGTAAAGATTAAAGAATTAGTTCGCAATTCACGTTTCGTGCGAATCGGAATTGGATTAACTCAAAGCGGCCTGACACTTTTCCTAAAGCTTAACTTTCAAACAAATAAACGTCAACGCTACTTATTCACGATCTTCAAGTTAATATTTTATGACGTTGTAAGTTTATTAAACCATTTTTACAGTTTCGACGTCAAAAAAAGGAAATGCGTCAAATAAAATGAAAGATAAAAGGAGAAGAATTTTTGGAACTGTTACTGAAGGTAATCATTGTACCTTATTGTCATTATTAAGAGTCGTTACAATTACAGGAATAATTAATATGCCTCGATACTTATTTTTTATTACGGTGTTTAGGGAAAAGTTCTTCGTTACGGATAAAGTTACGCAAGTCCCAACAATATTTTGATGGACATAATTTTGTAAAACGAGGACAGAAATCTAAATTATTAGAATGTTCATCGTTTGGAAAGGTTTATGTAACTAGAACGGTTTTGATGTAGCAATCAAGTCCTAACTTGGAACTGGGTTCTTTGCATAAACAAAGTATCATTCATCAAGCTAGTAATTATTAAAATAAGCACCGCATAAATTAAAGCTGCGTTCACACAGTACTTAAGTCTTACAAGGCTCTTGAGTAGCATTTATTCTGTGTTTTTGGACTTCAGCCGGTAACCGCTGCTTATGATTAATTCGTGGATTTCATAGAGTTTTTGTTCCATAATCAGTCTCCATCGCGCGTGCGACTCGTTGCGTGGCGGATACATTGTTAAAAGTATTAAGTGACCTACGCAAGTTCCGGGTTAAATAATTTATTGCTCATTAGACGTTTTTATTAAATTCGGTAAATCGTATTGCTATAAGACATAACTACAAAAACAAAGAATTCTAATTTAAATTTTAATATGTCCGCTCGCGTGTTCACATTAAAATGCTAATAAAGATTGAATTAACAATTCGTAGTACGTTACAATCTTGGGGTATTTCAATTAAGTAAATTTAATTTGCTGTTGCGCTGTAAGTATGGACACGATGGCTATCGGTGTTGGCGTTATGGGAAAGCTAATTAGGCCTAGGTTTGTTTTTCGTCAGAGTTGGTCCATCCATCACCGAACCACGCCCTGCCTGTTCCATTTGGCTGCCCTCTCACTCATTGTGCCGTTCTTAACGTGAAATTAATATATTTTTTACAGTTGTAATAATTACCCTTTTTATGGATTTTTACTATTTTTCTATATGATGTAAATTCTAGACTCCAGACTTGAATATTACAAAAAACGACAGTTACAAGGAAGATTCATTGTTAGCAGTGGTTTCTTTGCTCTATGACTTAGAAACACGATATGTTGGTCGATCTAACATATTATACAATATACAAATATGTAACAACGTGGTTTATATATTTTTTTTAAGTGAAGTCCCGTGTCCCCGTAGTGGGGTAAGGGGCAGATGCATTATTCATACATCTTTTTCACTGATCGATTTTCTTTAGGGACAAGTAGGTGATCAGCCTTCTGTGTCCTGCCAGACCGAGACATTTTTTTTTCTTCGTCTCCACCGGGAATCGAACCCAGGACCCCTCGGTTCTACGCTCACGCGTCAACCACTGTACCAAGGAGGAGGCGGTGAATATACATAATGTATTTATATTCACTAAAATAAAAATATCCCAAAATAATCGCAAACATAACATTAAAACTTGTTATTGTTAAACTAACAAGCCCATAAAACAGCCACCGTTTTGACAAGCTACAAAACGTTATCTACGGATATTATGTAAACAAACAGAGGTCTGATGAAATCAATTAATAGCAATAGCTCGATAATATCGCATCGTTTTGTTAGTAACTGACGCGGCATTGGCTATCTATGGGAGCCGACCAGCGTAGTGAACAACGATTTAGTTATAAAAATGTTCCCGCTGAGGGTCTATTTACAGTGGGCGGGTAATGACATTTGCATCAGCGCAGCACCTGCGTGTAGGCAAGACAGAGCCGGCTGTCGCGCGACATGTGCGACTAATTTGTTGGCAACAACGCACTCATTACGCTGTACCCCGCGACGCCTGAGGTGTCGCCTACGCCGTAATTTCACTCGTAATTCTATAAAATTGCCACACGCATGAGGAAGCCATCCCGAGATACCTTGAAGGTAATGTCAACGTTTATGTTTTCTTCGCTTGGACTGACACGTATCATGATTTATTTTCATCCTGTATCCTATAGGTCCGTACCTATATATTTTTTTTATTACTGAATGTACAGTTACGATTTCTTGTAACGATGCAACTATCAATATTTCCACAAAGAAAGTAAGAAAGACGTATACAGATAAATTATTTTCTTTCCCATTCATTGCAAAGAAAACATGACATCGAGCGAATAAGTTACATATTTATTGTGCGTAGCGAGCACGCACTTATTTTCAACCATAACTGTATATCAAAAACATGCATAACTAATTGACAACTTCTATTATGTACCTATGTATAGCAAAACGATACTGTAAAGCAAAGAGTTTTCATTATCTGCATTGAAAGGAGGGTAAAAGTTCAACCTGTCCATTCTTGTCCATCTCGTTGTTGGTGAGCTTGACCTTCTCGAAGGAGACGACCTGCTTGCGCAGCTGGTCGCCGGAGAAGGGCGAGTCGGGGTGCGGGTAGAGGCGCGCGGGCGCGGGCGGGTCCGCCTTGCCGGCCACCAGCCACGAGGAGCGGTGGTAGGCGTAGCGGTAGCGCTTGCCGTCCACCGGCACCACGTCCAGCAGCACGGCGTAGCGCGCCTCCGCGCGGCACCCGCCGAACGACACGCGAACCGTCGGGAACATGCGTCTACAAATAAAACAAAAAATAATGTAGCCGGTTATGGTACGGAAGTTTAGTATGAAATTTGATCTGCTAGTAACATGTATGATACGATCCGAGTTATACATAAATCAGATGAACCGTTAGATTTAATACCAATTTATAACAGCATAGGTAATAATAGAATCATCATCAGCAGCCCATTATATTCCCAGTGCAGGGATACGGACCTAAGGAGGCCTCCTATGAGGGTAAAGGCCTTAATGCCACCACGCTGGTTGGATTGGCAGATGTTGTGGATCTTTTTGAGCCTTCGACATGTCAGTCTCCTCACGAAGTTTTTCTTCGTCATTTCGAGCAGCGATTATGCTATGAATATGCACAGACAAATTGAATAATTCCTGCAAGCTCGCCTCGTCTCGAGCCATCAATTTATCGACTTGAAGTCCGAGGTATTCACTACTGAGCCACTACTGCTTAGTAATAGAATATAACCAATTAATATCACAAAAAATCATTAAGAGTTCTTAAAGCATTAAGGGAAATGCTGATTAAAAAGACAAAACATATGGTGTTTACAAAAACCATTAATGCATCTAAGCAAAAAAACGCCAGGGATCCAGCCACGGACGGTGACTTGTATAATTACAGGGTGAAACGCGAACTAGGAAATCAAACAAATATGATGTATTCGATTTTAATGCACCCCTAAATGGACCGAAGCGCTTCCTGCCGCCCGATGGCGATAACATCACGCCGCTGCTTATTTATAACGCAACCATTCTTTTTTTCAATTTTAAACGGTGCTCTTATAATTTTGAAGGTTAAACAAGCAATCATAGATAAGATAACGTACCCCCAAATTTGTTCGTCCACTAATATAATCGGACACTTGTCCAGGATAAACTTCCAACCATCTCGTCTATGTATTCCGTTACATGAATACGAGCCTACGATAAAACTCCTGCAGTGTATCATAAAACGCAGGAGTGAAAGAAAGAAATATTAGCGTCCATAAAACACGGACGCAGTGTCAACCTTCCAATAAGTGTAATAATAAATGCGAGAAACCTATAAAATTCTCAGAGGCAGAACCTTAACGCGACGATAAGGCACGGTGTATTGTTGGCATCGTCGAGGTGAGCGGTCATAAATAAATCGTATTAAGGTGCGTTTTGAATAGTTGATCCGTATCGTTGGCGCGGGATCGCTCGTCGTCGACAATAAGTCGCTGTCAGGCGCGTTTATGAGAGAGCGTGTGTCGCGCGCCACCCAGCTCGGCCGCCTAATGAGCTACATCCATCACGGCCTGCAATCGATCGCGATTTGAATGCCACAAACAGTTCGAAGCACTTTGATGAAATGAACTGCAAACGAAACGATTTATAACCCAAAAAGATAGACATTTTTCTGCCGTCATGCAAAACAACGACAGATAATTTGCGACTTATTCCAAATTATACCAAGTTCACAACTCATTATTTTTCCAAATAAGTTATTAATTCTAGAACTAGTCAATTTTCAACAAAATTACACAGCAACATTAACGTAGTAAACATTTAGCGATGTGTCGAATTGTAATTTGTAACATATTCAAAGTATGATTTAGGTAATATTTACTAGATACGAGAGAGATAATCGAGATTACCAAAGGATTTTGTTCTTCGTTTACCTGAGACATAATGAGTGAAGGTCATTTGAAACCAATCAACAAATTACATAAAACTGATCAGTCAAATAACATTTGAATTTATAGATATGGAATCCTAAGCCGAGCTTAACAATTTATTGTACTTTAGATCGTCAAAATGACATTTCACGCATATAGGTCGCCATGTTTTTATGTTGTTGTGATGCGATTCTACACTTCGATGTTAATATGAAAGTAGATAAAAACTACAATACTAAAAAATTATCAGTAAATTGATGATGGTTTTGCCAATGTTTCTTTAATTATAAGGCTCCCTTCTCTTTTTCAGCTTTATTATACAAAAAACTTTCTTCATTTGCTTGATAATTAAAAATTGCCTTAAAAAAATGTAACATTTGCTCATGAGTCCAGTTTTGCAAATGCATTACGAGTTGACTGTTGAAAGTTAATGAATGAGCATTCGAAATGATGTTTAATAATATCCATTTCATTAAGCAATTAGCCTTTGCATGCAAACAGTTAAAAATTATACATTTTACGGATATTAAAGTCAATAAACCTGTTGTCAGTCGACTACGAGGCTACTTTGTCTCATTTGCATAATTCATTAATAAAAAACGCTACATGATTTCCACTGATAAGCGTTATAAATAATTATTATAGAATAGTCTCACAGCCGCGTCTACGTGAATATATTCTGCAGTTGGCAAATGGATGATCAAGATAATTGACCTCAACAATAAAGCGAACTCAATAAAAATTGCTCGTGTGTAACAGTCGAGAATAAGTAATTACAGTATTTAAAAAGGTGCTTACACGAAGAGCTTGATTAATAATTACAGTAACGGACAACAGGCAGAAAAATAGAATCTATAAGAGCACAAATTCACTGCTCCTTGGCAAATGTAAATTATTTACATTTCTTTATACTGTTTGATGACGATGTGGTGAAAAAGCCGCAGCCTTGTGACAAATAAGTATGTACGAGAAGGATGTAATTTAAAGTAATTGGGAACAATTATGGGAAACCGCTTCCGGTGAGAGGCGCGAAACAGTGCCCATTCAATATTATTTGACATGCAATTGTTTTTAGTTTTTATTCTTAAATGTATACAAGATGACAATCATGATTACTCGAGCGTGATATTAATACGACTTAATACCTAGAAGCTCCATAAAAAAAACAAAAGCAAATATACCTATATTAGGAATGTCTTTGCCGTCTTTTGCATAAAAATGATTAAAAAAACTCGGATAAATTTGACCTTATAAGTTAACGGTATTTACAGATGTGCAAATAAATGTAAGTCAGATATATGTATAGCATTGAAATGTTTGACTTTAAGATACTCATCTGATGAATTTCCGTACACCTTCATTTAGACATTAAACTTATGTAGCCGTCAGTTTACTAACGAATGCATATTTTTTTATGAAAAAATAAAGGCCTAACTGTAATAAAATGGAAATACATTTTTAACACAGTTTTATACTTTTTAAATTCTTTTGAATTATACCGCGAGACTGTCGCTATTTTTTTTTAACAGTACCTGTGACAGTACCTCAATTTTATGAGACCACCTTAATTAACACATGCATACATGTAGGTACCTAGGTAGTAAAATTATCAATTCCGGAATTGCATAGTATCTATCAGAATTAATTAGATTATCAACAAAACAACATTATCGCTTAGTTAAATTGAAATGTTAACAGGAAGTATTGTATTTGCGCTCACCGATGACAATAATAAAAGAGAGTCGTTAAAAAGCCACTCGTACAGCCTAGGCTTCGTACAAAACAATTTATAGATATTTGACATAGAAATATCACTGAACGTTGATAAAGTATCTTGAATGTATTCATCAGTTATTTTACGCCAGTCGATTACATAATGTAGTTACATGGCTTATTATATTAGAAGCATGACTGGTTTCCATGAAATGTCATCCAGTTTGCGGACAGAACTCGCACGCAACTCGATATCCCGCTCACCGTTTACGATATCCCATTTGCACTCAATAATGAAAACGATTGTGACCTTTCGATAATAATTATACGCTCATCTAAAACGAGAGCACTAACAATTATACATGTAATATCTCGGAGGAGTTTATCGGTAAGTGCTGTTAGTAATGAGCGAGTGCGAATTTAATAAGGAATTAGTGTCAATGGCGGCACGTGCGGCGTGTCAACTGTGTCACTCTTGCATCGCGTTACATCGCGTTACATCGCTCGTCGCCACGCGCCCGCACATGATACCGGGCTAATCTCTCCATTCAAAATAAAATATCGAATTACCGGCAACCGATATAAATAATGATCTAAGATAATATTGTACTACGGTTAGCGGTTTGTGTAGGTTGAAAATATTATAACTGCTTAATTTCTGTCCCACAGAATAATTCACGAATGGAGCGACGGAAAGGTTTTATAAATTCAAAGTATTTACTTCACGGCCGTCACGCGAACTGTCAGCCCGTCATTGTAATAGCGGCTCAAAAATACACAAATTGACGCTTGATACGTTTCGTCGTCTCGCGGGTAATCGTGCGAAATGGAGCTCATTTTATTACTTACTTATAAAAAGGAAGGGTCTTCGACTCGTCTCGAGCTCTTTGTGTGGATGACTAACGTTTTCGCAAAATGAGCAACAATTATTTATTTCAACGATATTTTGACTTTCGAGTCGATCATTTCGACCGAGTCAGCGATCAATTTGTTGCTCGAAGACAACCTCTTCATCAGGAACTTTATTCACGGAACATGAAAAATAATGGAGACATAAATATTGTGAATAGTGACGTTTTGTAAACGAGCACAGCGCAATGTGTGTAAAGTAGCCACGCAGCAGGGAGCCGCAGTACAAGCCAACGCCTGCCTAATTAAAAATTCCTCTTTGTTTTTCCTTCAAGATTGTAGTTATTCGAGAAATGTTTGATTATTTAACGCTGCTAATATACGAGCTGGTAATGGTACATTAAAATACTAACCGGATACCTTCAACACGTTTTATTTATGTAATATTGTGAATACTTTTTCATTTCCTCCATATATGCATATGAGTTTAGTAAAAAAATAAATGGGATACGAATACAACTATTAGTAGGTACATTAATAGGTACATTATTTACGCGGAGATCACTATGGTAATCGATCATACGTTTTATGCAAAATTAAAGAAATATGTATTAGGTACCTACTTACTTAGGTATACAAAATTTCATGAATTAAATTAGAGTAATAAACTCCAATTTAATAATTTCGTACAGATGTAAAAATAAAAAGCGATAAATCATCTACAATTAACGGTTACAATTTCTTTAATTTTCATAATTAAAAACTTTATAGAACGCAACTTCAAACGAAACCCATTCTGACATTAGTAGTCATAAACGGTTTCCGATAAAAACATAACACTAATTAATGTTAAACAGCTATCATAAAGCAGTTAAATTTTAACAAGGTGCTCCTTAATACTTTATCGGCGAAATCTTACGATGGGCTCCACTATAAGACATTTCCGGTAAGCCCTTTGCCCGACTATTGTTAATACGCAACATTCGTCATAAATTACAAAGTTATGTTGAAATGTGACTGCTTAAGTGCTGATCTTGGTAATATAATTACTGACATAATTTTCTTTTATTACTGCATATAATATCGACAACGCATTTGGACTAGAGAATGAATTAACGTCATCTGTTGACTCGTAAAAAGGTTAAACGTAAGTTTATTTTTATAAATCGACACAAATCTTGGGTAGGTACATAGAGTGGTAATCCACTACCTACACATTTCATGATAATACAATGTGAATACATACGTCTGACAAACTTAAAATTTACAATCAATCTGCCTACTAAAATACCAAATAATCCCCGCATAATATAAATCATCGATACAATAAAGAAATAGCAATGGTCATCAAATAATAGATATTTTTATGGAACGGTTCAGGCGGCTATAAAAAGTAATGAATTCGTCTAATATGACACATACGAAATAAGCATAAGAATAAAAAACAGTTCATGTAATTAGGTTTATTATGAACTTAGAATTTGGAGTAAATTGTGAGTCGTCGCCGAGATTACGCTGTAATTATCTGTTTTACACGCTCTTAATGGCTTCATTCCGCTAATGACCGTCTCATCCCGTCCTTTTTGTTCATACCAACTCAGATAAATTTAAACTTTATTAAAATTATATTCGCAAGTAAGTGTTAATTAAAATGACATTTTATAACTTTGAGAGCTTGCATTGAAATAGTCCAAAGAGTAAGGAAGAAGCGGTAAATATTAATTTTACAAAAACGATTGAACAAGCTGATAAACATTTCAAACAAGAACCAACATCAAACTAACCATACAAAACAAACTTAAATAAAACAAAAATGACATTGAAATTGGATCATCCGATGAAGCGCTACAACGCTTCCGAAAGTCCTTTCCTTTAGGTTTAAGGTGTACAAGTTATTGCCGATTATAAACTGTGGAAGGAACGTAATTTAGCTGTGAAACCAGAATGTGAACATTTTATCTGGTCCGCTGTCGGCGCTTCAATTATCGCATCAGCGTAATGTAATGCGCTATAACAATATCACGCACAATTATTATAACTGCATTAGCGTCAACGTTTATTGCTAAATTGCATATAAAGGTAAACATTATTTGGCTCCAGGAAGTCTTTGTTTGGGACAGAAGGTTATGACTTATGATCAGGAATTGTAATTTGTGTAAGTAATTTTGCGTTCACCTGATATAATAATATGCAGCTGCCAATACGCTGGGATAGGAAAGTATCATAGAGATACTTTCAATCACGGCTGTAGGATGTATCTGTAGTAAAGTTTGATTTAATATTAAAATTTACTTGAATTAAGATAAGGGGATTAAACAGGCATTCAACATGGAATATAGGTCATGGCAGTATTCTTATTCGTTTAAAACATCTTTATATTATATTTTACCTTCATAATGTATTCAACAAAGTAACATATAATTAAATTGTTCACGCTAAGATTAACAATGCAAAAATACATTACATGAAATACTTAGTTACATTGTGTGGGAACGTCTATACATACATATATTTAAATACACTTTCAATAAGCTATTTAAATATTTATATATAAAAACTCAATACAAATTATAGAGTACAATATCTCGATTAGCCTCAGCGATTCAACCGTAAAACCGTCATATTACCCGACAGAGCGTAACGCAGGTGTCTTCAATCTTCGTACAAACATCGCTGATGGATATTTATACGAATACTGGTTATAAGACGTGATGTTATTCAGTATTCTTAATAGGAATTTATGTCGTAACAGATAATTTAGATCGCTAGGTTCGTCATATAAGGACACACAAGACCCACTGAAACACATTTAAGGAACAAAAGAATCTAAAGATGTTTTAGAATGATATTGTAAATTCAAATAAACAATGTAACATGTTAAAATTTGTAAACAGTAATTTTAATGTAATTGTAGATAAACAACAACTCATAACCAAACTACAAACAAGTAATATATTTATTCATAAAACCTTATCAATAACAAGCACTGAGAGTGAAAAAAAGTCGTTCCATCTCAAATTAACATATCAACCCATTAATGAACATGTTTACACGATTACCTAATAGCTCAAGATACGAATGGGCAGAAAGAGGAATTCGTCATATTCAAGTTGTGGTTACGTCAAAAGAACTACAAAGCGACATGAACGGTTGTCAACCAATGATGGATCGAGCGGAGTCTGGACCCGGTCGTTATGTTACCATTACTGATGATCGATCACCGCCGGCGGCGCCGGACACCCGACAAATTTAATTTAGACCGCTAATGCTATCGTAGATAAAGCGATTATGCATGTGCGAAATGCTTTGATTAACTTATATACGGAGACTGCGACCTATGATCCGACAAATTGTAAACATGAGAAGGACAATCTGCCAGAATGTTTATTATTGTGGAAGCAAAATCGTAAGTATGTTTTATACTTACACATAGGAAGTTTTTATGTAAGTATGCTTTTTATTTCTATCATGGCGGATGTAGCAAGTTGAACAGTTTTTATCATCATAAAGTAGTAACAAAGGTTGAATATATTTTTAGAAAAATAGTTGGAGTCTTGTTAATTAGAACATATAATATCCTCTAGTTAGATGTTATCAATATTGCCGTATCGAATGTTCCGCACGTCACGTCATCTTTCAACAGAACATGCATCCTGATCGTCGCCATTAAAACACGCAACGCCTCACATTCCATCGTATAAAATTTCACAGAATTATTCCCATCCCAGAACGGCATTGAACTCATAATACCCCGTACGTAATAATAAAACTGTAATTTTAGATTTTCTTACATTATTATTAGTTTGTAATACATGCAATAAAGAGTAGCCCCTACATTCTGGCATTTTGTACTCGCATTCCTACATAAACAGAACAATGTTTCGTTAATTCCTCGAGCTCAAGCGCGTTGACTGAGCTACATGGTACCATATAAAATTTATAACGTAATTCCGTTTTAATGAGCACAAATAACATTTACAGGTCGCTCGCGAAGTGATGTAAACTGCTTTAATTGCACCGTTGGAATTGAGCACCGAATGGCTACCGGCATCGAATCAACACCTCCTATCCGAATGGCTATATAAGCCGGCAGCGATAATTTCACTTTTATATCTAAAGTTTCCGCTTCGCGAAACAATAACGAGTGGAGGGTTTGCAAAATATGGTAAATGCTATTCACGTTTCCAGCAGACGGCGGTAGACAGGTCGGGAGTATGTATGACGAGGGTGGCGGGTGGTAAATGCAGTCGGTCGGGGTGATAACACGCGCGGGGAGGGGCGGAGGGTGCTGGGGGCAGACGTCGTCGAGGAGCGTCGGAAGCTGCGATCGATGAAGCGCGGACACGCCTCGCGCACGTCGCCGACCGCAGCCCACGCCGCAGCCTATGCTTGAATTCGATTTACACGCTAAGCCTTATTCTACAGCGTAAGCTTCGTATAAAACTTCGACGAATAATCCCTCTAAAAATAAAACCGAGAACTTACAGTTAATATATTTAATAACTGGATGACACGCATAGCACCGTTGTCAATCTATTAAGTCACGTCAGAAGACGACACATCAAGAGTATCAACTGCCACGAGCTGTCAAGAATCCGAGAAACCGACGGGCGTTTAAAACGGGTGTATTGTAGTGCCTTGTCACTGAGGTCGGTGCCTCCACTGCTACATTGATCTCTGCCGAAATCACGAACGTCCAAAAATATGGACTCAGTATCATTTAAGACTTGTACAGAACCTACATTCTATCCAATAGAAAATCTAAACAACCAACACTTTCTGTAAGTATAAAATCTATTCAAATAACTGGATTAATTAAACATATCAAAATGTTCGATCGCAATGTAATGAGAATTCCTTTAAAAAATACATATATTACCACGTTATACCTCAGTGGATTATGTACTTAATAACGTTATCAGCTTATCTGAAACTTTGACAAAACGGTTAGCTAAGAACTCGATAAGTCGACAGGGACAAAACGAACAACATATCACTCAAACGGGACAGTCAGAGAGATGAGGGTCATCTCCATGCATAAAGAAGCCTTAAAGGATACAATATAAAGCCCACAATACACGTCGATTTCAAACTTCGACTTTGTAAGTGACAAGCGCTTGGAATTCCAAATAATTTTAGGATACTGATCTATCGCCGATAACGCGCTAGAAGCGTTTGGTGACAAGTCAGACGCTTACTTGTAATCCGAGACATACTATATCTCAATTTATTGGTTATAAACTTTATCACTTCGATGTAATGATAAAAAACAACGTACGATCGTTATTGTTAATTACGCAGTTTATTTGCATTAACGGCGCTGTTGGTAACTAACAATAATTATCTATGTACATATAAGTTCTTTTATCTTGGACAGCTACTTCATAATTTATAATCACAAAGTAATAACCACGAAACTTAAACATGTTTAATGGGGCGCCTGTCAAAATTACCGCGGTGTAACGCTAATAATGAAAGCATGAAATACTTTGGGGTCGGTAGAGGCTCTTGTAACTATATTTATCCAGCCCTATGTAAAGTTCCACTCTGGTTGATAATAAGGGCTCCTTAAGCGGGGGACGGATTCGGTGGAGAGATTTATCTTGAATATCTGGAGGCCGTTTGTCAACTTAAGACTTTGGAAACACATTTTCTCTTATACTGACATTTGAATCCCGTCCGCTTTTTCTTTTTTTATGGTAATTTGTAATGTTTACATTGTGTATTATAATAATGTTAACATAAACAAAAGATAATTAAGATAAATAGCACATTATATCTAATATTACGAGTAGGTATATTCATTTTCATAATATAACTTCATATATAACAATTAATATACAATATGTAAGTTTCCAATAAGAAATATATATCTTGATTGAATTCATTGCATACATTGACATACCTACTTGGAAATTCGAAAAATTAAATAAATAAGTCAAAATTATGAAAATATCGTCAAAACATAATTCATCCGTTTGACTAATTTGATTGTACTTACAACAAAATTACCTATTGAATGCATGTGAAAATGTAGTAACACGCATATATCAGTTATAAAATCTTATCGGCACGCTATGTACCTAATTAGGACTGTTGTAATATTTATTTATAGCATATAATAATTCTCAGTGTCACCGAGTTTATTACACGAAAATGTAATCACAGAAGCAGTTAGTATTTTTAACGCAACCCGACGACATATAACGTCAAGATTAACGGTGTACTCGACTTAACAAAACTTTTATGACTGAGTAACATAAATTAAGCTGCAAAAAATATAACGAGCATTTATAAATTAAAATGTTTTTATGCGTAACAGTAGCGCCCTCGATTCTGTAACCGCTAACGAGTAATGCCGATACTATATAAAATTTTAGAGTCGTGTTTTTATGTTGAGGTGTTTATTTTTTACAGCTACTCATAGAATTACAATCAGCGATAGTGTCATGATATTTGTTGGACCGTTTGACGAGACAAGCTGCACCTGTAGAAGCACGGAGCGGTCGATTTCGGCCGAATGTTAATGAGGCGAGTCAACGTAACCCAACGCTCACCTGTCCTATATGAAATAATTTTTATTTACGCAGCCCTCCGGGGATTATGAATATCCAATGCGATATCAGTTCCATCGGTCCGCATATTATGTTACAGGTAACCTATGAAGGACCATAATTTACGCTCCGGACAAAGTTTCATCCTAGATGAAGATTATTTTTACTACCGACACCTTCAAGCGCCTATTGAGTGTTTACATTTATTTGAAATATGTTGTACTTTGTAGTTGTATACCTTCCTATTACTTGTATTGTATTTATAAATATCTCTCAACTTATTGAATGTTATGAAAATCAGTAACGTAATAATCGTACCTAGTTACGTACACGCGAGTATGTCCATTAAAATATTTCGAGTTTATTGTAAGCAATATAACATTAAGCAATGTACATTCCCATGACTTATCATGTCCGTACATACGCTTTGTGAAGGCGAGGGTCATCAATCATGAGTCCGCTCCCGGAGTGACGCCCCGTGACGAATGCCAACCCAAACACCATTGTGGCCAATGCCACCCACACTTGCTATGCGCCTGCGAAACAGGTGACAGTATCTCTCAATTATGATTTATTCGCCACAAGGTGCAAAGGTCCGAAACCCCTGCTCTACCAATTACGAAGCTCGTTCCATGTTCGCGAACTGCAAGTCATTAAAACTATAATTAACTCGTAATTATAGTATATTTGACACCTCGTAATAATTATGATCGTGTTTTATAGTGAATTATAATTGTAACGAAAATTTAAAAAATGGACGTTAAAATTCAATTTAATTTATATTAGTGTTAGTTTCTTACATAATGATTTCAAAGGATAATTTTTCATACACTATCTTATAGAAATATCATCGACAAATATTGACAGTTCTTTTCAACGACCACAATAATAGTTTTGTGACATAATTAATGGTGTGCTGCCAAGGCTTTCCTAGAAGACCTCCTACAGAGTTGTAATGCCCTGTGAAAATTAAAAGGTTGTAAAAACATTCATTTGCGCCACACACATACTTCAAAGTTTTTAAAATTTGCAGTACCTATAAATAATTTTCAGATACCTACTAGAAGTTCATTTCTCACTTCCAGATTTAATGTTTTTAATATTCGAGTTAATATTTATCAGTATACTAAATATATAAGTTCTTGTCTTCTTATCAACAATAGAAATTAAATGCACTAATGCCCATAGAAATAGGCCCTCGGCACAAGAAATTAAACAGTAATGTTTCAATTCGGTACAGGCTACAGTCGCCTCAGGGAATGAAGGTAAACGTATGTGCAATTAATTGCCTTATCGTACCAGTTTATTGATTCAGTAAGGCGATCCGTTTTAATTACCGCCATCGCTCATTTGCTGTTGATTGGCTTTAAGCAAATCCCACTTAACTAGCATCACAAAGAAACCAACCAAAACGAAAGAGTCGCGGAATTGAAAATTACGATTTTAATTAAACCCATTGCGGTCAATCTTAAATCAATATTGACACTATTGCGTAGCAAACACGTGAAATATTCAAATGTAGGTGCTCGGTAGCCGGAAATAAATTAATCAAGATTAATTTACATTCAACGACTTGATATAATTTATAGTTTACGAAGTTCGTCTATCATAAGTATTATATATACAGTTAAAACTTCACATATTGCATTGGAAGTTATGACTTGTGTGTATAATTTAATGCTGTATAGCAAGACGTGAAAGTTAATTGTGAAGCATATGTCGCCGGAGAGCTATTATAGCTAATTGACAGTCGACACACGGCCTATGTTTACTACTGCATTTGTCACCCTTTGCCTAATTATATATTATGCTTCAATACACATAACCCTTTCTCTTAATAAGATAAATATAAATAACTGACTTAAAGTCTATAACTCTCATAAAAGATTCGAACGTTTTAAAACTGTAAAATGTTACGAACAGTTCAGTATTCAACAGAAATAAGCTTAAATCTATGGACACAAAATGATCCCTAAATCATCCTAAAACACTTTATCAAACAAAGTTATCAATGATCACAATTCCGGTAGTTGCCCGGAGCGGCCGGTGTTCTATACTCATAATAGAGATATAATAACGGCGGCAGTGTGCTCTCTCGAGGGTGGCGAATCACTCGACCGATTAACTCTTAAACGACAAATAGACGAACTCCCTTCCCGCAACCCTCTTGCTTCAGGGAAAACTAAGCCACGGTTGCTAATTATCCGAGGGAGTACAATCGCGAATTCTATCCCGCTCGCACTCTGCGTCCCGATGCACATCTCTGCAAAAACTCTGTGAAAACCAAAATTTTCCCTTCCGATGGGTGGTCATATTTCTTCCCTCTCGCTCCCATTAAACAGGCCGTAAACGCTTTCCTTTTTTCACGCCCTCGCTCTAATAGAAAGGCAAATTACGAGCTTACGGGCGCGGACGGGTGGCGATGTACGAAACCGCCGCGGTGCCTCGTGTGTCCCGCTCTCGCCCGCCGCCCGCCATACTTCCCGGCTCAGGAAAACAGGGGTCGACTACGTGAACTTTCACGTCATATGTGCCTACCTATCATTTATGAATCGCTACAAAATGTACGTTTTCACGTAAACATTGAAGGCAGTTTCTTAAAGTTTAAGAAACTGCCTTAAACGAAGGAAACAAAAAAGAATATCTGGCCTATACCTAAGCTTTTGAGCAATGTTGTATAATTCTGAAAAGAGTACCTATACCTAACTAACAGATAGTCAAAGGGCAAAGACAAAGATACAATAAAATAAATGACTTTTATGAATAAAGTCGATTATCCTATCGAAACATTAGTTCGTTTATCGTTACGAAAGTCCTCAATTTTGTTAATAGATAAACTGTAGAGTGTAAACATAGGACATGGATACAGTTGATGAGCGTCTCGCGTGTCAGAACATGTCGTCGAACCGCTAGGGCTTAACACAGCTTTCGTTGTTTGTTATACCATCATACAAACTAACATTTTTTTATTGTTTATCGGCTTTAGTGATCCATATAGTTATATTAAAACGATTAAAGACAATGTTAAAACTAGGGATGTAACGATACCGATACCGATACCGATATATCGGCCGATATAATCGGCAAGCCGATATATCGGTATCGCCGATTATAAAACAACCGATACCGATATCAAACAATTCAAAAAACCGCGCCCAATGAACGATGCGGGAGGCCGCCCGCGCGTGCGCACTTTGTTTTTTGAAAAAACTCTACCAATAGTAAACTTTTATTAGGAACTGATTGTATGTGTATAACTTAAAGTTTAACTGACTTTGCAAAATAGTGATACTAAAATAAATGGTTTTCTTGTTTTTTGATTTGGCATTGTTATTTAAAAGAATACGATTTAATGTTGAGTCTCTATTCATTTTTCTACATACCATCGATATCGGTATCGGTATCGGTATCGCCGATATTTTATTACAAATATCGGTATCGGTATCGTATCGGCAAAATCATGTATCGTTACATCCATCCCTAGTTAAAACTATTATTATTGACTCTTATTCACCACTCACATACAAGTTACAACATAGAACCAATTATACCTCTACGATCCAAAGCGAGTATTTTTTGAAAATGAATACTCACAGGTCACGATGCTGTTTTAGTAAATAATATAATTTTGTGGAAAAGCATTTTAGAAAGGTAAGTTACCATCCACCTGTTAACTTCAAAAAATGATCAAATAGAAATTATTCATAAAGTTGTCACACACCCTTACAAACAACTATGCTGAAAGGAGTTTCAAAGCCATGATTCAGTAATGAGGTATACGCAGATCGGTGCTCGTTACGATTGCCCGTCATTTTCGAGTTATCGACTTGACGCCGCGGAAATGGAAAATAATGACTTCATTGCTGGGTGGTGCCCGTAACGAATATAATTTGGTGGCATTAAGCGTCATTTGTAGAAAACTCGGATAGTGCGTGACATCTGCTCTACTCGTATGTACACGCTACAATATTACGACACGGGCTTTTTTGCTAGTGATGTAACTAGATACTATAAAATTACATTTTTTTATTATATTACACCTTACGTACTACCAATAAGTGCACTTTTTACGCCTGGGAATTCAGCTAGTTATACGACTAATAACGAACATTAACAATGCAGCTGTGGTTTTCTTAAAAAATGTTCAAGTAGGAAACTAATAATTAGGTGAGTAACCACTTTAATATGCATTTGATACAAGGTAAACCGCATGCGAATATAATGATGGGTATTGGAGAAAATAAAAAGATATAAAAAGGGTTATTAAAATAATTGAAAGCTCCGAGTAAAAGTCGATTTACTTCGAGATTACGTTTAGAAGGCAACTGCACAGGTACCTACACATCTGCTGATCGTTCAATAACTTTACAACGTATGAGCAACCCTTACTTCCGCGGCGTTTTTGTTACTCGCCCACCCGCAATCGACATAAACATAATTTATCCGAAGGGTAGCTGTGAAAATTTAACGCGACCCGAAAAAATTACACCACATGACAAAGTCTAAGCTCTCCATCCTTCACTAATCTCACTCGTATGAAAGAGAACACGCGTGATGTTTTTTAAGAACTCGTTGCCTTAAGCAAGTTACAATTTATTGGGTTCACGGTGCAACTGCTTCCGTGATACTGATTGATCTGACGGGAAAGGTAGTTATTTTAATTAGTTGTAGGATAAACGACCTAGAAGATTACACAATTATATTAGTTATTACTAAAAGTATCTTAGTATTTCATGTTTTATAATTAAAACGATAGACATAGGTAATAGGTACGTATATCTACAGAACCGTCTTCATCACTGCCCTAATTGTTTACAAATCGACTTATAACATGGTTTGTTTTATTCTTATGTGTGATTAATTCAATACGCAGAGTTATTATTTAAATTTTTGAACGAATATAGACTTAAATAGGAGCGAGAAAAAAATACTACAACGATATATACGATCGCATACAATGATATCGTTGTTCGCGGTATAAATTCAGACAAAAACAATGTAATTTTCCGTAAATCGACAAACAACTTTATTGGCACAAACAATTTAAGTACTGCTAATGGCTATTTATTCCTTCCCTATTATGGAAGCATAAGATGTAAAGTCAAGGCTGATGATGGTTATAAAAAATATTTTTTAGAATTATTTAATGCTCCTAACCATTAACGCGTTAAATACATGTTCGTATTAATGCTTAAGGCGGGTAAAGATTAAATAGATAATAATATGTAAGTACCTACTGAATTCAATCAGATAGATGTAGCACATCATGAACTGCTAACAATTTTATACATTTCCGATAGATTGACGTGTCACGACGTTGGTTCGGTCGCTGGCGAGCTAACAAGAGGCAAGTTTGGTAAAGGACACGAGGTCGGTAGGGCAGCGGTAACGAGCGGGTCTCGGGTCGCGGTCGCGGCACAATGGCTCGTTTGGGCACAATACCGCCCCCTCGCGGCCCACTTCATTACGCATGTATTGTGCCACACGCGGACAAACTGACTTCTGCCATCTAACATCGTCGGTGGCCTGCTAAACATTCCATATTTGTAAATTTGCGTACTTGTTTCGTTTTATCTAAATACTGTTTCGTCTTGTTTGCGTTTAAAATTCAAGAATACGTTAATACTTTACCCGTATAACAAAAAAATTAAATAGATGTTTATTGGATACCTACAACGGCTTTAATTGCTATTATAATCTGATAACGTTCCCGCAACAAGGTCTTCAATCATAACATTTTACATAGCGGAATTAATAACTCATACAATTTAATTAATTCAATGCTCCGGCTTGACCCGCAGATCAAGCTAACAATTAATTAGTCAAGAGCCATAACAAAACAGCAACCGGAATTACGTAAGACTATTGAAAGATCAAACACAATCAATCACGCTAATCACCTTCAAATATCCAATCTCGAACGGAAAATCGAATCATTATTAATCTAAACATCAAATGTTCAGCTAATAATGACGGAGATAATATCTCATTGAGTAGCGGTAATGATTGTGAAGATCACAATGAGCGTAGGAGTAAAACCAACGCGGTGCCCGCGCACGCCTCACAATTGCACGCCGCACAAAGCCCGGCACAATGCACGGCTAATTGTGCGTCGACAGCGAGATACTGTACATTGTTGCTAACATAAGAGGTACGCATCAATATCCATATTGAATTAACGGTAAGTCGTATCTCACGTCATTGGCATCAAGTTGGCATCGCTCGAACGCCTTTCTAAGCCGTTCGACATATGCCATGGCCTGCTGGAATGTATCACTGACATAAAATCAACTTCTCGATTAAATTTTGATTTCTTACACAGTTAAATGCTTCCATCTTATCTCTTCAACGAGCCGTGAGATGGATGATGATTATGCTCTATGAGATTCCCGAAATTGTTCGATGTCCATGATTACGTAATCAATCTTCGTTCGCCCTCAGCGTTCGTCTTTCAACAGGCGCAAACTCATCACTCTCGACGTTATTCAAAGGCTTTTTACACCTTTTTTAGTAATTATTTCATGGTGGAGATTAAATTGACGCCGAAGCTTGTTATATT
Source organism: Colias eurytheme (assembly GCF_061535395.1). Classification (NCBI taxonomy): domain Eukaryota; kingdom Metazoa; phylum Arthropoda; class Insecta; order Lepidoptera; family Pieridae; genus Colias; species Colias eurytheme. The sequence goes on along the minus strand of NC_142981.1, from coordinate 4,838,602 downwards.
ACTATCCTAAGCGAACGCGGCATAAAATTAAAAACTTGCAATAAATAATAATTAGTTATACGAGTTTCTTCACAATTACTATGATCCCAAATTAAGCGTATTCTTGGAAATGATTAGCAAAGACTGGGTGGCACGCTGACTTGTTGCTTATGCTCCATTAAATTTCAAACAAAAAAATGAACTCGTGACCGTGAGGTACGTATATCCTTTGAAACAAAAAGAACGCAGCGTCTTCATCAGATCTCAAATTTAATCGTATAATGTTGCATCTAATATAACACATTACATCCCATTTAATATGGGATTGAATAGGTTTTATTTTGTTTTCAACAATAGAGGAAAATAAACGGACGGTAGCTGACAGTTCGCTGCGTGGAGAATCGCGAAGTGTGCGTGGGCGCAACCCGCATTGTGCTCCGCGAACACACTTCGTTTCTACTGAATTAAATCCGTAACCAGTAGCAACATCTCACAACATTAATCATGTCTTAATATGGTCATTGAATCACAGATCGAAATTGAATTTGCCTAACGTTAATTCCCACGTAAATTAGACAACAATGGATGCAAAATGAAGATAGTGAATTTCAGAAATAGTAATTTGCAATGTTATTCGGGTGCGTCGAAATTGATTCATGAATCCGCCCATGACTATTAATGTTGCGTAAAAGATACAAATTGAATCAAAATTGATAAATATTATTATTTATTCATACAGTAAAATTCTAAAATTGAGAAAGGACCTTTATTTCTATAATACGAACAAATTTCCTTGAAATAGGTAGTAGGTACCTATAAAGTAAAAACCTATCCTTTTAATTATTATGGAGTATATCTACGAAATTAGCGAAGCGTTGATTTTATGAGGGTTCAATGAATTATGGATAATTCGTTGTTCCTTACCAATTATTTTACTTCTCGCATTATTATTGGTCAATTACCTTCAAACGCGCCGACTCGACTCCAATTAGCAAAAATAATAATACAGCTGCAAATTGTACCAAAAGGGAAAACAAAACGGTATGAACTCTTGGCTTCCTTGAACTAACCTGCTACATTGTTATTAATGAAGAAGATACAGATTATTAAAGTTAGTTGTTTTAAGGGTAGGTAATAAGTTTTTTGAAAATTACCACATTCTCCTGATATCGACATTCTTAAACCAGGTTGTTCTGGTAAAACTCTGCGATATTTTGGTAGATCGATGTACAAACCAAAACGCATATTATATGGGATAATAAATCATCATCAGCACACCGCGAGCAGACGAACGTTGAACTCTCCATTGGATTGCAGGCTTGTCAGGTTGAAAGGTGCATTAGTGCAAAATAACACGTAGCCACGAAAATTTCAATTAAGTTTAATGCACATGTCGGTCACCCCCTCCACCCGCTCGTCCACCGTCCTTACACCCTCTCTCGATTTATTAAAACCGATTACGGCTAAGCCGACGCTCGCCTGACTTCGCTTGTTTTATCGCCGCTGCATTTTATTAGCCAAAATATGACGACGGTGATAATGCACCTTTACCGCTTTTATAAATCAAGATGGAAGCGATAATTAAAAGCTCCGGCTCGAACCACATTTACAATTAAATTTATATAAATTAAGCATATGCAAAAGTGAGATTCAAATTTGATAGCATTTAGCTCGTAAAATATGTTAGACCGGGAGATACTGACACAAAATTTCGAGTCATTTGTATCAGGATGGCGGTTCTACAGGGTTCTTAGTACGCAATGACAAAAAGAAAAACGATGGTGTGAACGCTGGTACCGGCGGCTTAGTCGCGTGGGCGTTAGTCGAACTCGTCGGAAAAATAGCGAAAGTCAAACGATTTGTAACACAAAAATTTTAGAATTTACCGATAGCCCATAAAAAAGAAGTAGGCGGTAGTGTCATGCCATACTTTTCCGGTGTGACTTACAGCCCGCCATACCGACGCGAATGTGTTGATTTAAATAAAACAATTATTCAACCATTTGTATCAGGCTAACTTTTGCACAGGTAACCATCGTCGTGCAGCCATTTACGAAAATCGCCATGCCATACTTTTCGGACGATTCCAAATGGTCGCCATACCGCCGCAAATCTGCAAAAAATTTTTATTTCGCCACACTTTTTGTACCAGTATTGCATTTGGATTTTTGGAGAGTATTTGATAAAATGTGACCATTATTATATTTGCCATACTTCTAGTAGGGGGAAAAAGTGCTGTCATACTTGAAAAATTAATTTAGTATTAATTTATATAAGTGAAGATTTCCAACACCTAGATCTTTGAAATTTTGTATTTATATTCGTTGATCCTCAAACTTACAGGAAAAATCAGTGCCATACTGTTACAAATCGTTTGACTTTCGCTATTTTCCGACGAGTTCGACTAACGCCCACGCGACTAAGCCGCCGGTACCAGCGTTCACACCATCATTTTTCTTTTTGTCATTGCGTACTAAGAACCCTGTAGAACCGCCCTCCTGTTACAAATGACTCGAAATTTTGTGTCAGTATCTCCCGGTCTATGTATTGTCAATCGTTGGATTAGTATCTAACAGTACCAACCACTGCAGTATTTTTCACATCGGATCACAATCCACAAATCACAAATCTTCCTTTTATGTGTTTTGTTATTCCATAGAAATATTAAACTATTGCTACAAAAATAAAGTAGATAATAAAACTATTTTACAGACTTAGCGCTGACACCTGTTTGTGTGTAGGCTAATAAGAATGTATAATAACCTCTCATAATCGTCAGTAATCATTGGCTTCGATAACTGTCAGAAGGGCACTAAATATTGTTTGTTAAATGTCATACTTTTTTTAACGATCAACACCTTTAGATCGGGCTACAAATATATGCTGATCGAAGAACAGGTGCTTATACGCTTAATTCGTGTAAATTTTAAATAATGTTCTTGATTTAATATTCAATCAAATAATCGTCCTATTAAGGAAGTGAGAGCTATAAATAATAACTTCACATGACCTGTTCCTTTGGTACAGATGCCGCTGATTTTAAATTATGGATTTTCACTACCGAGTCAATTATAGATAATTAGGTCAACACCGTACATTTTGATAGAATGTTTAGTTTTGTACAACATTAATTTATAGAACTAGATGTATTACAAATCATACTTCATTCAAATTTAAATGAAAACCTAGATATAATTAAATAGCACAAAGGTTTTCAAAGAAATAACTATTCTATGATCTAAATACCAAGCTAGTTAACCCACAGGAAATTACTCCACCATAGAATTATGCAAAAAGCATGACTTACCTACATCCTCGAAATTGATACAACTATATCATTAATAAAAAAATCCTTATAAATATGTATAATACATATCGCTCGTAAAAGAATTCGCATGTCGTACACGTCCGGTGTCACCCGGCAGGTAATTGTCGCAAATTAAAACGTGATAAAAACATTAATGTCGCGTATAATAGTAATCGATCAAGATGTTACGTTTATGAATAATTTACTTTAAGTATTTTTATTAGGTTGACCATACAAACGATTTGGCGAAATTACTATCTACCATTTTAAATTATGTGTAGTAGGTAAGTAGGTACTTATATTTTGATAAATTATTACCAACCTATCAAAGGATGTAGATTTTGAAAAACTTCGACAATAAAAGAACATAACCATGTGTATAAATTATGTTCCAACAAAACAATCTGTTTGTTTTTTTTTTAGCAAAAAACTTGTTAACACTAAATCGACGCGCATAAAAACGTCCATTTTGTCAGGATTCAAACATTTTGAGCACTCATTGTCCTCGGGGTCAAATACTCGTAAATCGTCACCGGTTAACTTCTAACGAATCTCAACTAAGTTGCAGTTAAAAATGACCATAAAAATCCAATCAAATCGAAATGCATAAAACTGCAAGATGACGTCGCATAAATATCTTGTTGCAAGAAATGAGTTACGAAGATGATAAGTATTATGGTTTTCACTTTCATGTTTAAATGACAACGATGATAAATATTTTTTATTAATGCACTGTTCTTTCAATATTTCATAGACTAGGTACATTTATTCATAAATAGTTTTACTTGCAACCAATCCTAAACATATTGAGATGAAATGTAAGGTGTCATTAAAAACTACCTATCTGAATTTGCAAAATCGTTTAGGTATAGCTTTATCTCCCCAATAACATGGGGATAATCTAAAAATTAATAGGCGATATTACAAAACATTGTAAAGCAATTTAAAAACACGCTTCGCCGCCCCCTCTGATAAAAATTTGTCCCTTACATCCCGTTTTGATTGGACGGGTTGATTTATGCGCTATTTAGACATTTATAGAACCCCCAAATCGTCTTAATCCTTTTCTAAAAATATATTTATGGAATGTATTTTTAAAGTCCTTCGTTAATTATAGTTAGGGGAAAGGGGCCTAAAGTGGGCACAGAGCCTAAAGAGGGCACTCAGTATAGTATCGGAATTTTAAATAATGGCGCGCGCGCGACTCGCGAGCACGATCCCCGCACCCCTCCCACCTCGCGGCAGTCGTTGGATTCGCTTGCGAGCACGCATTTACAAGCTGCAACAAATAAATGTTTTTCGACGATTTTTGAAAAATATTGCAAGGTATGTAATATGTGTTCTTTTTATTTTGGTGTTTACAATCCTTTAACCAAAATTTGTTAGTTATTAAGTGGCTATCTGGCCATATTTTGGTTCCATAAAAATCCACGTGTCTAAAAATTTTGAGGTAGAATTTCGTCTGAACCTTTCAAATGTCGAAAAAGGCAAAGCGGGCAGGGTAAAGCGGGCACGCGCCCGCTTTGCCCCGTCCGCTAAAATGTTACATTCTTTTGTTAATTTGCTTTTTCCTTTCAGATGACCGCTTATAACCGGCGTAAATATAAGCGTAAAACTTCACAAGCTTCATGGCAACGCTCAACTATACAGCAAGCAAAACGAGAAGTGCAAGAGTTAGGAAAACCTGTCAAAAAAGTAACAACTAAATATGGGATTCCAAGAACGACATTGCAGACATCTTAAATTGGGTTCGTGTAATGTAAAGCTTGGTAGGTTTACTACTTACTGTCTTTTCTACGGAACAAGAAATGGAGCTTTTGGAATACGTATTCCACATGGACTCTTTATTTTACGGGCTGTCTAAACAAGAATTTTTGGAACTTGTATACCTACCTATTACATTATTTTAGGATTTATAAAAAAAATATATATGAAATAATTGTATCGCTTATTAGAGACTAAATAATGATAGACTGTAAACTGGGCGTTATTTTTTTAAAGATTATTTCAGATATATCTGGAAATATTGTACCTAAAAGTTTAAAGCTCCTAAGAAGTTCCTTTGTTTCATATATTCATTTAAAAATAATTGTATGACTGTTTGAAATACATAACTTATAAAATATTTTTGTGTCTTTTACTCTATTTATTATTGTATATATTATTTGTGGCTGTATATTTTGAAATCTACTGTTTAAATCCAGGCCTGCCCGCTTTACCCAACTACTGCCCGTTTTGCCCTAAACGAAAGCCCGCTTTAGGCCTCCCCTTCGGGCAAAGCGGGCAATCGTAGGCTTTTAGTAATCCGTTAATAATTATTATATGCTTTAACTTTTGACAAATTTAACCACTTAGCATTCAAAAGTATTAATTAACCCTTAACTAGAGTCGTGGGTCCAATGGACCCAGGTTGAGTTTTTAAAGTCTCGTTTAATCCACGGCACTTACCGCAGAACCTCCCACTGCTCAGTACCTTCCTATAGTACGCCGGAGCGTATCCTGTGAGACAGACGTGTTCGGCTCGGTACTCCTTAGGTAGGTACTGACCTTTACAGGGGTCCACTGGACCCACGACTATAGATACGTATCTTTTTTATTTTCGTTATTAAATTTATTATTGTATTTTTATTTAGTTTATCGCTATGTAGAATCCCAGAAGTATATGTGTTGATAACGAAGAGATGTTAGAACAATGGTTAAATGAAGAATTGTTAAGAAATGATGAAGACTCCGATGAAAACTCAACACCTACCCGTATTGCAGAAACTAAATCAGATAATGAGTTTTCCGATGATGATGTAGATTTTGTTGTTAGATAAAAATAAAAGGAAGCGATGTTCATTCTGTTTGCCTGGCAAAAGAGCAAAAACTGTACATTTATGCACTAAATGCAGGGAGCCTATATGCATGTCTTGAGCAAATATAATTTGTAAATCTTGCACGTAATTAGGGATTGCTATTTTTTTATATATAAGAGTTTTTAGTTTGTTTTTGTTTTTTCTAGGAAGCAACATACTTTTTTTAGTTAGATAAAAAAAATTGATTTAAAAAAAAAAAATTTCGTTGAGATTTTTAATTTTTGTAAGACGCCTTTTTGTTGTATAAGAAAACAACGACTGATTTTATAAGTGAAATTATGTTAAGTAAATAAAAGTTCTAATTGTTGATTTTTATAATATATATTCTTCATAAACTAAAATATCATATTTTATTTAAATTTACATAAATAAATGCATAAATAAGTAATTATGACCATTTAAAAATACATGGGTCTAATGGACCCACGACTATACACACGTAACAATTGTTCACGACTCTAGTTAAGGGTTAATGGAACTTTTGGCAAAAAAATAAATGGATTAACTTCTTTTCAAACTTCATTTTTTTTAATTTTCCCGTAAGGTGCCCCCTTTGGGCCCACCTCCCCTACGTGTATGTAAGTGAACTTCCAGAATCGTCACATCAAATCTTAATGATCTAATTTAAGAATCAAAGACAAACTTAAAAACAATATGTTTTCAATCTATATTTAGGATGCAGATCGGAAACTTCATTTGAATGGTTACAAGACCTTCATATTGATTACAAAAAAGTTGTTTTTAGATAGGTAATGTATTCAGAGTAACAACTAGCACAATCATCATACAAATGCACATTTACAACCACGATATGTAAAAACAAAAAAGAAAAGATCAAGACTATTACGTCCCATCACAAACGATGAGGGGTATAATAGAGACATTTCCCCTGAGATAAAATCCTATGAGCCCACCGTGTACAGTGATTTAAAGTAACTGCACTTGCTTTATATAAACATCACATAAACATAAAACGCATGATCGTAATATACCTATTTATATTTAACTTTTGTTGTTGGTTTACAAAATACAAATACTCTATAAAGAGTTTTAATAAGAATATAACTAAAAACAAAAGCTGAAATCTACAACAAAGCTATCAGAACATCAGCCTTACAATTGAAAATGAATGTGTTCAAAAAACAATGAGAAACTTGAAACGCACCTAGTACCTACCATATGAATGTATTGGTATTGTCTTATTTGAGTTAATAAGGTCCCCGTCCGCGTCCCTAAAAGACTTGTCCGCGTCAAATGCAACAAGGGATGCGCCCCGATTCCCGAACAATGCCAATTTTCCGGTCACCGCCGCCGACTACGCAATTATTTAGATAAACCTCTCGGCGTGACTATAAAAACATTTTTCCCCTCCCCCGACACGCTGTTTGTTGTCTTTTGGGCTTTGTGAATTTATAGCCGGGCATTACGACGGTTACGATAAAAATGTACTTTTAATTTATCTCGTTAAAGGGTTGAAGGACGAGCGGGATCGCGAAGTAATTATTCCGGAATTGGCCACTTTAGCTGATGAATCCATTCCGAACCCTTATTGGGGTGATCGCGGAGTTTTCATTTTGCCCTGGCTGCGATTTGGTGAAGTGAAAGATTGCATTACTCTGATGAGATAAGTAAATTATGTTGAAGTCATTAATTTTACAATTAAGAAGTCGTTTGGCTTTCTACGAGAGTAATTAAAACATGATATTTGTGAATGTAGTGTAGAAACGATTAAGTGAACCGATGTTCAATTTTACTCATGCGATACATAGCAAGATTTATTTTTCAGCAAAGACGCAATTGACTATTTTAAATTATTTCGTTTTAAAACTCAACAAATAGGCAGCTAATATGGGCGTAGCCTTATCACAGTTTTTCTATGTTTCTAGCATTGTCAAAGAGAGAAACACAAAGGTAATTTAAACTACAGACTCACCTCCCGGTCTTTGTGATGATCATTTCTGTGCCCAAGTCGTGAAACTTATCCCAGAGTTCCTTGGTCTCAAGCTGGCAGTCTACAGACAATAGTTCTTCACAGTTACATGACGTCACCGGTGGAGCCAAGGGTCGAGCTGGTGATGGAGTATCCCTTTCACCTAATTCTGTTGAAGAACAATACTTTCAATGGGACAGTTCAACGTAAATTGAAACAATATCAATGTGTATTAGTGTCTTATTTGTTTTATAGATTGAAAACTTAGTAGGATAGATACCAAAATACTCGGAGCAATTAACAAGCCTTGTTAATTGCTCCGAGCCAAAATAGCACTCGATAAGTATATGAATCGTAATACAGACGAGAACAAGTACCTACAAACGTCAACATAAACATTGAACAAATTCGCAATCAATCCGTCTATAATTTAAAAAATTGACGTTAATTGTTGTTTTTTATTACCTGCATCCTAATAGAATTAACATGTCTATTACTAAATCATCACTATTAATTATTGTAATAATTAATATAGGTACCATCCGAATATTGAAAATAGAAAAACAAGCTTCAAATATTTTGACGATTTTGAACACAAAATCTTAGATTCAACATTCACTGATACTGTATATTTTATCCAGCTATTGATTAATATCGATATCATTTCAGCAATGTTTACAGTACCTAGTTTAAACAAAATTATAATACATGTATCAAAACCTCACCGTGTCGCGAAGAAATATGTGTACATATTAGTCAACGTTGTAGCAAAAATAATAAATTGCAATCTCCTTTATAATGACTAATTACATAATGACGTTATTTTTCTGAACGGTGTCGCAGGGAAAGCAAGTTAAGTTGTCACTCAGTCCGACACAAAACAATCCATCTATCAGTATAATGGTTTGATTTATATCCATAACGCATGCAATCGTGTCAAGAATTGAACTGTTGGAAAGAGAACAATGTTAATAGTTCTCCTGTTATTGTTTGCCTTTTTACACGCGTCGTTTTTTAACATTACTTTGTATTTGTTTTATATCGTCAGTTAGTAACTAGTCAGCAACATTCCGAATGAACGCAGCTTAGGTATTACCGTGTTATTACGTCGCTTGTTGCAAAAGATTTTTCACTCGCACAGTCTTGTGTTTTGTTAAGGTGATAATTATTATCTGGCTACATTGTATTTTTATATGTGAATTGTAAAATTAATTTTTGTTGGCTTCTTTCAAAAATTATATGTTCTCTTGGCGAGGAGCGAGCATCTGCGTTACTAAGCCCTGCAATTATAGCACTAATCTCATTTTAGTGACAATACCGTAAACAAAAATAAGTAAAGAATTGAAAAAAGTTCGTTTTTGAGAACGTCAGGATAATAAATACGCCCAAACAATTGACAATCATCTCATTTGCAATCAATTGAGCAATAGATAAGCAAAATTAGTGGCACATACTGCTGACGATTCTCTAATGGCGCCGAGTACCTACGAACTTTGTGAGAAACAATGTGAGAATATTTTTTTATTATGTTAATAACAGTTGCTGTAATCACAACTTCAATTTACTTTTTGCGTCACAATGAGTGAATACTGGAGGTATTGTGTGTCAAAAGTGTAATTAACAGCATGCACTTTATACGTTTTAAAAACGGAGTCCGCATTTTTATAATAACGGAACAAGCTTCCATAAAAACTGATACGATTGTTGTATCCAGATAAAATTCATTACATTAATGTAAATGAATAAATTTAAATTAATTGCACATTAGTCTCGTAAAAAGGGCTGTTTAATGGGCTTTCTTTAATTTTAGTGTGTTTTAAGATTATGGTTTACTTTTCTTTTATGTATGAAGTTGGCAAATTATCTTCCAAAATATTGAAGATTTATTAACCTGATCTAATAATCAGACACATGCATAAGATTATGAATTTTAGAGAGATAAAAAAGATACATAGGTATGTAATCTAATTTTATATCAGTGTAAGCGATAAAAACAACGAATTTTAAACAATTTACAAAACGGCTCTACATTAGCTAACGAGAAAAAATAATCATTCAAAATATTGGTAGGTACTTTTCTATATTCGGTATATTATAATATTATCTTCTGTTAGATGTACTAGTTTATTTTTGACCATAGGTCAGGTAGGAGTTAGGACATCTGTATAAAATCAGGGTTACTTTTTTATTGAACAAATTTAATCGATTGTTTAACTTAATCATATCATTTTTGATCATATTTTTATCCTAGGTAGGTACCTACTATGCAACAGACCTTGTTACCTATAGGTCGAAAAAAGACACGTCTTTCTAATCTGCAAAGAGTATGTCAGTTGCAATGACTCTATTATACCTACTAGTAGACGCGGCATACGCCAACATCATTGCACTAAAAAACAGCGTAATTAATACATACCTACTTACTAACGCATTATCACCAATACAGTTGTTCTCTCTTTCACTCTCACGCACGAGACATAATACATGTCTCACTCATGTACTTCGTAATAACAACTGCCGTTTAAAATATAAAAAGAACGTCCAGCCACGACGCTGAATGGTGCGTGACTAAGTGAAACTCGGGCACTTAGCTGAGTTTTTTCTTGCCAAAATAGAGAGCGGGTAACGTATCTAGCTTTTTTACATATCATAGGTCAGTTGTCCATAATTATAAATTACCTAATGTAATATTCGATTTAACGTACCTACACTTTGGTAATTAATATTTGTTATAATAAAAAGTTTATTTATTTGGCTGAATTGTGTTAATCTCAGAAATGACTACTTCAAATTTAATTATGATTTTAGAGTAGTATTGCCCAAAGATCAAAGAAGGTTTTAACTTTTAACACACGTAGTATAATTTGTGCCACTACGACCAATATGAACGTACCTATTCCACGCAAACAAAAACGCAGGCGCAGAGCTACTAAGTTAAGGTACTCTGTACCTTACCTTACTTTATGATACCTTGTTTATATTGATTACCAATTTAAATAAAACCAGCATAGACCTGACCAGCCCCCGTACCAATTTCCATAATGGAAAAATGACAGCGCTATATTAGTCGTCTATTGCCATCACTTTCCCACACTAGAAATAATAATGCCCACGACGTCTTAAAGCTATAATATTTCCAGTGTGGAAAAATGACAGCGCTATGTTAATCGTCTAGCTCTAGTGCCATCACTTTACTACATTGGAAACAAAACTGCTTAAAGACATCCTGGCCAATATCAGATCAACAATAGGTAATAAAGTTATTCACCTGAAGACGGTGCAGGGGAAGGTATAGCATGATCAGAGGCGTCCCTCTCACCGTCGGAGCACTGTTCCACATCCACCTCCACGTCCTCATCAGGTACTGGCGACCGGCTTGACGCAGCCGAGCTGATGGATGCTGGCGAACTTTGTCTGGACACTGGATCTGAATACAAATTGAGGTATAAACATATATTGATCATGTGAATATTATAGATTTCGGAATGAAAGACTCAACGGTTTAAGCAATAGGTACATTGATATTATATAATTTATCCTGATCGAAACAGGAGTTTACTGAAATGCTTTCAAATTAATTTTTATTTTAATAATCTTTCATTCGTTGACAGAAAAAAGTAACAGAAATTGCAAATATTGCTTCTAAAAATTAAAATACAATATTCTAAGAAAATTTAATTTTCGCTGGTAAAAACTAAACACATAAAATCTTTATAAGGCAGTTCAATAAAGAAACGAATCTTCAATGGCGGCGCTTATCATTCCCTCTCGCTTACACACGGCCGTACGGCATGCAAAAAAAAATGGAAAAATAAAATCACTAAAATGTATTTGATTTTCCCTATAATAGTTTTTATCATAAATTTACAATGATTATTTTTCCGACCCAAATATCGACCAATAGAATTGCACCATTCGACGTCACGTGGTACAACCCACATGGTATTATACTGATAATTTTTTGAAAATTTTCTCTGGTCGTTGACGTCAAACTGACAGGTTGAATTCAATTGTGAAATTATTGGCCGACATTTGGGACGGAAAAATAATCCCCCGAATACCACACGAGCTTCAAAATTATCTGGCATTCCCCTCAAGGTTCCCTGCAAACAAATAAAGTCGTCAAGTTTTTCAGGAAAAATCACTCGCGCTTCGCGCTCGTGATTTTTTAACCTTGACTGAAAACTTGACTCCTTCATTTGTTTGCAACGAACCTATCGGAAAATACCCGATAATTTTGAAGCTCTTGTGGTATTATAAGTGACAATTAGGTATGCATTTGCGAAAGTAAATAATGTTTTATTGGAATTTGACAAAATATGTTCTTTGGGAAAAGTTGTTCAGTTTTATGGGCTCATTACAAATATTATGGGGATTTTGTTACATTCTGTATACGTAAATATGATAATTCATATAAATACACAAATACCAACAAACAATTTGAAATAATTAATAAAAAAAATGGTTGCCTGTAAAGTCGGTTTTACGGGCGAAGATTTTACGTGACAACGATCATAGTTGAGTGGGAGAGAGACGCAAGGCATTCGGCGGGCCTCTCTCTCGTTCGGTGACTCATCGTAACGTTACCGAGCGTTACACTTTTTCATAAGTGACTCCCAGCCGCAACCTAATTTAAGACGTTGTCACGTCAATAATTATCCATTTACGTTATTTTTATTTTCTTTTTTGCTGACCTTACCATACGTCAATGTCAGCTTTGGCCGCCATTGAAGATTCGTTTCTTTATTGAACTTAGATAAGTATAAGCTATAGGTAGTCCCACTTTTTAAAACTTTACGTCACAGATCTTATAAGAACAATGATTGCAACAAAATGTTCTTATAAGATTGTAAAAAAAGTCTATATAGGTAGGTAATTTTAAGAGATCTCTACCATAATCAAATAATCATTTAAAATTTTGCTCTAGGTAACAGTTTTTCTTTTATCCCGGTTGAAACAGACACCTTGTTAGCGAATTTGTAGCATAGAAAACGAGTTGTTTTCACATAAATTTAATAAATTCTTAATAAACGTCGCAATTTTATAGAAGTACTGTTATCTGTATAATGTGTGTAAGAAAAATGAAGCAATATCACATACAATATTACGATAACATTATAAGTCGCAAGTAACCGCTAGCTAGTTAGAGCATATTGTAGCTGCATTAGGGATTGTAAATCATGTTGTTACTAAAGGTTTTACGATAGAAATAATTTAATAATTGTACATAAGCCAGTACGGGTCGTAAAAATAAAATTTTTGTAGCCCAGTTGACCTTTTACCGTCGCATAAATATAATATTACCGTGCCGTAGTTTAGATATTATTCAGTTGGAATGGCTAAAAATGTTAAAATGCTGTAATTTTAGTATTACAACAAATCACATGATGTTAGTTATCAAAATATCATTACAAACTTACAATGTAATATGTCTACCATTGTAGGTATCTATTTTACAATGTCTTTTACCTACTTTATAATTTTTTGGTGTAATTTGATGTTACATTTTGTTACCCACCAGTGTACCTCATGATGTCTTTCTTTACGTTGTTGTTTATGAAAGAAGAAACTGTATTAAATATTATAAGAAATCCGTATTCCGGGAGAGCCTTTTCAATAAGTTATTGGATGATATAGTTATAACAAAACGTTCTTACAAGGTGAATAATGCCGATTTATTCTCAAACCAATTCAAGGAAATTCTTTGCAGGATGTTACAAAAAAGTGATTATGATTAAGAGGTAAAAATGGAAATGTATTGTTATGGCGTATAATTATAATGCCCATAACATAGCTTACCCTAATTAGGCCATAATAAAAAGAACTATAGCGATAAATTCGGACGGTTTTTTATATCCTAATTTGATGTCGAAAAATGTGGGTATAGAGGTAGGTATCGTGTACGCGGTTCCGCACAATTAATCCCAAATAATGAAGTGTCCCGCAACACGACGCCTGCGTACGCGCAGCGCCAATTAGTTCACCACTTTTGTTATATTCCCGGTATGTTGCTGTTTTATTGACAAATAAAAGTGTTACTTTCATTGTTATTGACACTAAACATAGCTTAGGAACGCTAAAATATATTTAATATTTTTATTTCATAAAGGTAGGTTGTAGAGAGCTACTTATTGTAGATAGCAGTTCCCGTATTTATTCATTTTTATAGTACCTACTTAGATTGCTAGATATGTATTTGTTAAAGGTTAAGTGACCCGCAACACGACGCCTGCGTACGCGCAGCGCCAATTAGTTCACTCCTGTTATATTCCCGGTATGTTGCTGTTTTATTGACAAATAAAAGTGTTACTTTCATTGTTATTGACAGTTGACACTTAACATAGCTGCTAGCTTTGTTTTATTTGGGTATTAAAGCCATCATAGGAATGCTAAAATATATTTTATATTTTTAATCATAGGCAATAGGTAGGTACCACGGAGCGAGGGAGTAAGCTTATAGTTATAGCACCTAGGTACCTACTTATCGTAGAACTTAGCAGTTAGTCTTTGTTTTTTTAATATTATTTTTATAGTAGGTACCTACATACATAGATAAAAATACAGTATGTATTCGTTAAAGGCTAATTGTTAATTATGATTCAAATAAATTACCTACCTATCTGTTTTAAAATGTAGGCAAAACCTACACGTTGACAAACATTTTTTATTTTTATTTTGATTGACATAATGATATTTCATGTTCAGAACTTACACAGTTGACAGTAGGTACCTATAATAATCAGACCAATCCCATATTTCTAATTTTTTTATACCGAGAGTCACCGATTTCTTGCAAAAAATAATTGACTAGGTACCTATTTGCAATAGGCAATAGTATCTCGTAAAATTACAACAAAACAGATTATAATAATCGTTTGTTTATTGTATGATTGAATGGTTGAGAAATAGGTAAAGTAATTACCTACATATTTAGGTATATTTATTTAATTGATTAATTGTAATTAGGTAGGTATACCAAAAACATCACTCATATTTTGATATGAAAGTTCGAGAAGATTCTTACAAGAATGCCATTGATTTATGAAACAAAACGTTTCATAGTGTAGGATATAGTTTCTAATTTTAGACACTATAATGAAAAATATATCTGGTAGCAGATGCTAGGTGTAAACAAAGCATAAATGGATAGGTACCTACTGAGTATTAATTAAAATTGTTTCTCATTTTATCTATTTTAAGTGACTAGGTAATGTTTTTAAAAAATAAGATCTATAAATGAGGTAGGTACCTACCTATTTCATGTGAAAATCCGGGATAAAGTACCTAGGTAGGTACTAACCGATAGTTTGGCTAGGTACTACATACATATTAGAATTTATTGAATCAATTAAGGCATTCAGTAGGTAGGTATTTTAAATATCTAATAAAGAGCATAGGTACCAAATTTTTTCATGCTTTGATACTTCTATGTCACAACAAAGCATTAATATGGCAATATTGATGTTGAACTTGCGCAAAATAAACAATAAATAAAAATATCCACAATTACATAATAGAGTAATAAATAATAATCACTAGGTAACAAATGTGAAAACTATTTTTAAACCCTGATGTTAACTAATCAATATTATTTTAATTAAGTAATAGATTTGAACAATAGCAAATAAATACTTCTTTGTGTCATACCTATTTTAAATAAGAAACTCTATGTTTTATGAAGGTTTTATGAAAAATGTAGAGTTTTGTGTGTATTTTTAATAAACATACGAAAAAGGTTTACCTATAGGTACGGTCTATTACCACTTACCAGTTATATATTGTAAAAATGTAAACAAAAATCTCTTTTAATTGCATAAGTACTTAGGTATCCAATTTATAAAATAGGTAAAGTATCCTTCCAAGTTCCAAGTTAGGATTATTTACAAATTAGGCATAAAAGGTAACTCTGGTAGACTGGTAACAATCTAAGGTACCTATGTACCTCTAAATAATTAAACTAGGTACATTATAGCACACATTTCTAGGAAATAAAACTACCTAGGTACCTACCTACCTTAGGTAGGTTTACTAGGTAGGTTTTCACCGCCGCGACCGACGGTTTTGCATACAATGTTTATCTGGTCATATCAAAATAATAAGTCTCTAAACATTACCACTTATTTAGTCATGTTGTCTTTTTTGGTATCCCAGTTATTTTATACCTACACATTTTTATCTTTGATATTAATTTTTTTATTTAATTTTAAATAACTGAGCGATAAATATTCAGAAAATGCAATAAACAAAAGAATATTCCTAAAAGCTTTGGAAAAAGTTAAAAAGCTCGTGTTTTTCTAATTAAAAATTCTAGTCTTCTTAAAATATGTCATAGTGGATTTTAATATCATACAAAAGATAAAGGATAATAGGTATAAATTTCCAGTTAGGCCTATCTCACCGATGAAGGTTGGCGATCGCGCGACGGCAACAGGGCTGCGCGGCTGCTCCGCGCTGCGGGCCATGATGGCGGCTATCGAGAAGTCCGTCGCGCGGGTCTTGCTCTCCTCCGCCACCATCCTGGAGCCGGGCCACCCGTCCACATCCATCAACACCTCAGTTCCACAGTACCTCACCGGACCGTCCGACACATCCTCAACCATACCGCACGACAGTCGAACACATTACGGGCACTAGAACGCGATTGCCGATTGTCTATGCTTTGCTGTGCACACGAGAGCGAACAGAACGGAGGCCGAGCACGGACTGACGCGCGGGAGCGGCGCCACGTGCGGGGCGGGGCGGGGCGGGGGGCGTTGCCGCCTCCCCATCAGCCACTCGCTACGGCACCCCTCGACCCACTCATAACAATATCACATTATTATTTAATTTGTATTCCATATCACTTACCGACTGTCACAATTCATCGTTAGCTTTTCATTCGTCATGCCAATAACATTCGAATTACAGTTAACCTGCTCGATTATATATCGATAAAATAGCGACATTTACGTTATTTTTACGTATAAGAACACTTTTTATCGCGGAATTATAATTAAACTGTATAATATAATAGAAAAACATAGAAACACGGTAAAATAGAACGCGGGCGCAATCATAATAACAAGTTTCTGCGCCGCCCATTAATGTAAACATACAGTGTAGAGAGAGATGGCGCGCAATGAAATTGTCGCGATTTACGCGCGCTAGAGAGAGACGCCCTCTATTATAGAGGTTTTCTTAAAACATTACGTTAATCCGACACTACGATATGACTCAAATAGAACTCTACATAGAGTTTCCATATTTATTTTTCGACTTTCTAATTTTCTTATTATAATTATATTTATATATCGTTACATTTGTAGTATAGGAATACAAATCTGCTAATAAGGTACCTATAGCATGTCTATTATTTTGCTATTTGCAATAATATGGAGAAATGATAACGATAACAATATCTATTAAATTTTATAAAAAAAAATGTTTCAAAAAAATCTTACAGAAAAACAGAAATAAGTATATCACAGACAACAGAAGTATACCTATTATATTTCATCACCTACCTATGCGATTAGGCAATAGAAAAAAGCAATATTTTTTAAAGAATGAGTAAGAAGGTTCGTTTAAATTTATTGGCTCTCTCTTTCAGAAAGTTTATTGTGATAGGTAGGTTTACCTTCATACCCAAATACTTAAAAACTCGAATGTAGGTAATTATTGGCGCCTAGTAGGTACCTAGGTAGGTACCTACTCACTTTCCTACCTATTATTTTGAATACCTATAAATAAAATATAGGTTAGTCAGTAAAATATAATATTCAGTAGGTACCTACTTAATAATATAGAAATGGCAACATTTGCTTATAATTTAACACTTACAAAATACCTAGCAAACATAAATATTATACCTACTATGACTGTTTCATATAAAATTCCCCATATTCCTAACAACTTGGCAATAAACATTTAAATGATTAGCCAACTTAAAGCCAGCAATTACTAAACATAAAATCATATTTCTCATAACGAAACTGTTGTTTTTATTGACAAAAACATATCAAAACATATTCATTTGTAAAGATATGAAAAATTATAGCCTTTTGAATGTAAACGACCTTCCCGGTGAGGTATTAGGGGACATTGAGGCGCTTTCAGATGTTTTTCAATTTGGCGAAATGTGTGTAGGTATGTCTGTAACAATCCTGTGCCTACTTGCATATTATTTGTAATAAATGTACACTCTCTTAAATTATGTCGCATTATCTTTGATGTGTAGGTAGGTAATCTTCCGTGCACTTCTGAAATAAGCATTTAGGTAAGTAACTACCTAGTCTTGTTTTAATGGAATGTTAAAGGTTCTTTCTTTCAAATTTGTGCTAATAGATAGCTACTTCTAGATTACCTACAACACATTTTATTAAAGTTATAAGATCCGCTCTTAATACCTACCTACTTTAATTATAGCTAAGCAGATAAATTGGTAGGTACCTACCTACCTGATATCTTTTTTGTAAATCTCCTATACAGGGTGTCCCACTGTTGGTATACTAAGCTCAAAGGAGGTTATAGTTTTGCATGCGCTGAGTACGTAAAAAATACTTAAAAAATTCCAGACGCATTTTTTTTTCAAATAGATGAAATCTTAAAACTCTATGTGTACACCCATAGCAAGCAACCCGCCCATTTTTGCCACTAGCACGTGAGCTATTGTTTAAGATTATGTTTTCATAGACAAAATGCTCACATTAGAGAAGCGATATATGACGGCTGCGCGAAGCTAGAGAAGAAAACATGGATTTTCAGGAAAAAATTATCAAAAATTTTTTAACGTAATTTTGTTGTTTATGTATTTTTTACGTGATCAGTGTATGCAAAACTACAAGTTCCTTCGCGCTTAATATACCAATAGTGGGACACCCTGTATAGGTAGGTTTCACCTACTAACGTAGTCAACATAAAAATAAATGTTATTACAGTCAAGGGCTATTTTATTGATTTCAATATACCTACACACCTATCCTTGATTTTATGTTAATTTTTTCACTCTACCGTTAGTCAGCTGAAAGAGCGTGTAACAAACCAACACTTCGACGCTTATATAAAACCAGTTTCTTTTAATATTTGTATTGTATCAAACGTTCCGCCGATCCCATTCAAAACCTAATCCCATTGAATCAGTCAAAACATCATGTAAGATTCCGGAACTCATAATTCTTTCGTAAAATCAACAAGCGCATAAAATATCGGAAATAGCATAAGAATGGGTGTCATTGCAGTCGCACAATGCGGCGTATTGTGCTATCGTTTTGAACGAACTCGACCAAAGAGTTTCGTCTGTGGATGTATGGAACTGGATGAGACACATCCAATAATAAGTGAATTATTTGTCTATTTATATTTATTTCATAGATACGGTTTAGTTACATACCTAATTCTATTTTTTTTTTAAGATTCTTATAATACTACCCCTGCGATCATTGTTGCGGTATCAAGGCTTTAAAATAATGTATCCAAAATTCCTAATGTTGCTCTACCTGCGTTATAAAGAGCAAAATTTCCGCTAGATGCGTTATTGATTTACTTTACCTAAGTACCTAGTTAGTAACAATAAGCCTACAGGCTACAGATATGAGTTCTTTAGGGCTAGGTATATGTCAATAAAGCGAATCGAGAAGCACAGAAATATACCTACCTAGATACCAACAAAAAATGCTAAATTGCGAATTGACTGACACAAAATCTAAAAATGTACACATCTAGTTCCATAACTCTTGTAATGTAACAAGCTCGGCGCCCGCTTTTTCAAAACGTCAAAACGTCAATGGGCCTTACAAATCGCAACCAAATATTTGTTTGGAACACACGTGGTGAGGGCCACACAGGACGCCATTTTGGTCATTATGCAATAGAAAGCGGGAAGTTTTTGCTCAAAACACGAGTAATGCAATCAACGACACATTGGTCACATTTTAGGCGTGAAATGAACTTATGCAGCGTTTTGTTTCTACAGCTAATCGATTATTAACTTATTTTGTGATAACTAATGCATGGAATGTGAGTGGTAGGCACGTTATCATAGAAAAGTAACTAATATTTCAAAAATATTTGCTTTTAACGTAATTCTACTAGATACTGGCTACCTGTAGGTACCTGTACCTATTCATACTTTTCTGGCTGGTGTTTAAGAAAAGCAGGTAGTATAGGTACATATGTACTTATACCAGTAGGTACCTACTGTGCCAGTACTTTCAAAGGAAGCATTCTAAAGTACCTACCTAACATAAAAAATTTAAAACAGTATTATCAGTCATAACTCATAGAAAAGACAGAACGACTCGAACATAAAGCATAACTCATATTGTGAGTAATATCACAGGCTGTATACACTGCGGCCATAAACTGTCGCGAAAAAAAATATATCATGCCGTTGAATATTTGAATAAAGAATAAGTGAAACATAAAAAGGCGCGAGGTGAGGAGCAAGAAATCGCGCGCATTATACATGACAAATGTAATGTTCGGTGTCGGGTTGCGGCCACCCGCGCGGCGGATTAGTTTCAGCTTACTTTCCGTTCCGTTCCCTACCGAAATAGAGTGCGCCCTTTGCCCTTGACGCCTGCCTCCTTGCCATCAATACTGTACCTAAAATACATTCTATTTATACACGAAATTAAAGTGATTTCGAGAACTTCAAGAATGTTTGTTCCGTATTCAAAATAGTATAAGCAGGAATTTAATCGAGAACTCAAAATATATTTGTATTGAATATGGTAATGCCTTCTGGCATAAGTCGCAGTTAAGTAATGTTGTCTGCGCTTAACTTATAAATTATTTTATATTAATTTATTTTCATTCATAATAAAGGTTTAATACCTGCTACAAAAATTCAACCTGAATTGATCGTTTGTGTAAATTCTTGTCGTCTCACGACATGGCCTATAAAACTTGGGAGAAACAGTCGATAATACCTCATTATAGTAAAGCAGGGTAATATGGGTGTTCTAGTGGCATTGTTGCGTGGATAAACCCATTAATTATGTACATTTGTGCGCAATCTGAGCCCAAGTTCGATCGCTTACATCTAGGTAACAGCCACCCACCATGCTACATGAATTCATAAAGGTTTGTTTCAAAATGCGTCGTAAAAATATCAATAATGTTCTCATGATGAAGTTAATTTATAATATACGCAAAGTGTACCTACTCACTTAGCTAAATTATTTTATACTTTGGACGTTGCGAAAAATAAAATTCAGTTAAACATCCTTTGATGTATTTTATTTGCTAAGTAAGAAAATAAATAACATAAGTAATTTACGGTTAATAAAAAATATTATCGACTACCGCACATGCAGCCTACGTCGCAGTAGTTCTCATACAAGAGCATTCATACCTGGCCATTGAATAATTTCCATTTGTACGTATTTAAGCTTTTATCGAGGTAAGACCATAAATCGGTGCGCAGACGCACGTAATCCGCCCGCGCCCCGCGCCCGCGCCGCGAGCTATAAACAGAAGTCAACGTGTTGGACGTATAAATCGTGCGCTTAACTATTGTATCTCCACAATAATGAAGTTAGCTCGTTGAGGAAGAATTATACCACCACGTGGGTGGCCGATGCGGTCGGAATAAATCCTAATGGATTACTTTTACGAATGTGTTTAGCTGATTTTTTGTACCAGTCGTTGACGGCGGAGGTCACGCAGCCGGTGAAAGGTCCCCTGAAAAAACAACCGATGGGCCCGCGCTTCCACGCGCTGTCGAGGTGTCGGGTGTCGGGTTGCTGGCCAGCTCGATGCTTTATGGGTTCTTTACGATGATCGCTCTGGTGGTCACGATCGATTCATAAAAAGCAATAAATCATCATCGTCAATCGTAACCAGGCACCAACAATCACGTTGGCCAATAAAATTTGGAACCAATAAGGAATTTGACTTGATGCTTTTTGTAATTTTATTGCTGTGACAAAAGTAACAAGCTGCGGCTTACAGAAAGTTATATGTAGGTAGGTACTTACAATAAAAAATATACACACAATAAACAAGAGAGCCATATTACAAATATACAAATTGAAGTAGGTAGTAGGTACTAGGTAGGTAGGTAAGTTAAAAGTTTAACATAAAATTAAGAAGTTTCACTGGAACATACAAATTACAATAAGTAGGTTGCATAATATACCTATCTGGTTTGAACCCTTCATATAGTACCTATCTAAACATTATTTCTTCTCAATCATGAAACTGTTTTATAAATGATCGTCGCATTAAAATTGGCTTATGAACGTAAAACGTGGTAAAACGTTTGCTAGAGCCAGCCCGCCCAGCGAATCGAATTCCATTGAGTGCGAAGCGAGCTCCGTGAAGGCGCGCGTAATCAGCCCTATAAACAAACATTCGTATCTGACACTAAAAACTGATATATTTCACCAAACTTTTATATCCGTTCACTTCAACTCGAAATATATTACTTTTCTTTAGCACCTTTTGTATCTTTTAGTGCGTTGTCCCCACTTTTATGGGCGCAAGGCGGTTCGTAAATCATTGTAGTGGAAGTGGTGTACAATCGTTAACAATAGTGTCCCACAGAGCGCAGGTCGCGGTGCAAGCTGCTCGCATTTCAACTCGGAGACCAGTTACTGCATTCTCATAGCCTCCTCTAATTCTTATATCGAATATTGATGATATATTTTAATAGAAGCAAGTAGGAAGTGAAACTTGGAAATTCAGATAGTTTGGATCTTTTCTACAAAATTTTAGTAGGTAGGACCTAGTTCTTTGTACAAAATTATAAGCTCTATGATTCTAAATAATATATTCAGTCGAATAACATTTTCAGTCCGTTTTATATATAGTTATCCAATAAATTTAGGCAACGAGAATGTGACTGCGTTTTTTATTGAGCGCAATAATTATAGTATTAAGCGTACGTTTTTTTATTTTTTTTTATTTTTATTGGAAAATTTAGTTTTTTCTCTATTACAATTATACACAAATAGTATAATTGTCATACTATTTTTGTAAATTTGCACTGGGCAGTTTTTAAAATTGCCCAGTGCAATTTTAAAAACTGCCTCAACTCAATAAAAGTAGGTATGTACGGGAAAGACCAAGAAAATATAATTTCGTATCAATGGTAAATACAATCATATAAACACGTTTCCCTATTCATACTCTTATAGATAAGGCAAAAACAATTATTTGAAATGCATTGCAAATGAGGATACTCATTAGTAACATCAACATACAAACAAATCAAGGGGCTCAACCAGAAAGAGCAACAAAGTTAAGACAACATTAAGTAATAAAAAGCTTAATGTTATTTCAACAAAGAAAACAATTTTCACATTGGAACTGAATGTGGACATTACATTCCCGATAACAGTTAATCCGAGACGCGCCAACGCTGTAAATTAAACTTTATATCATTTTTAACGACCGCCTCGAATGGTGTTTTGATTGCGGCCGGCTGGAGGCGTCGACAACTCGACACGATGATAAGGCGACATTTACCGCGGAACACAAAAAACGCACATTAATTATCCGAAAAACCGTCTCTCGCACAGCTTGGCTCGCTCCTAGCACCGCGGACGTCGCACCGAAATGCACTTTTATGTGGATTCCTACACCGCAACACACTTCAACTTTACGATCCCCGATATAGGCTCAACTTGACGTTATGGGCCATCGTCAATAATTTTTAAGTATCATCTTAATAGCTCTTTCTCGTGATTATAGAATTTTTACACAATCATATCGTATCCGAGCTAGAGGGTCGTAAAATCGAGCCGATCACTTGAAATATTTTATCTCAAAACTAAAATTAAGAGTTTGAAATGTGATTCATTGTTCCTTTCTGGTGTAAATGGCTCGGTGATTTAACATTCATTGATATATTTAACCGACTTAATAAACCGTGAAACGAGGCCACAAAACACGTAAAGAGCATCGAAAGATAACAAAAAGAGCCATTAATCTCTCATTGTGCGATGTCGGCGCAATGTCCCGTTGTTTGCGGACTCGTCCCGATTATTCAAACATCGCCCGTTTATTCCACCATTGTCCTTAAACGATCGGGTGTGATCGCACACAAAGAATATTACAAATGGGGCGAGAATAACTTCAATACATCATACTTATGTACACAAATCGTAAATTAAGTCCAACTGCGAAACAAATCTCGTGATAGGTAATTAATTATTAACAACATAAAATTTAAAAGAATTTCTAGAATAACATTTATTTCTCAATTTGATACTTATACTAGTACTACCATGGACTAATATAAATATATTCTAGATAAATATATCTAGATTCTATTTGTCCATGGTACTACTTATATACTTAAGAGCATTTCTTATTACTTATGTGCCTTTCACAATAAACCAATCTTACTTTGCTTACTATAAAATTTACTTATGCATTTCCTAGTATACAAATAGAGCACCTACTTTTTTGTGAATAACAAAAAACTGTGACAATTTTTTCTCAGAACACCAACAGTAGCTTTGATTAATTAATTGTAAGTTAACGGGAAATGATGTGAAACACACCCCAAGGGATCGATCGCTCATCAACAAAATATTTTTGTGCTCAATTCCTCGTTTTGTGTTGATACAAGCGGGTCCCGCCAGAACTGCTTCTCATGCTCCCAATTGACAGAGCTTGACATGTGACAGCTATTGTCACGTTGACATGTTGACACTGTCAAACTTGACTCCTGTCCGGATTCCGCATGTAAATACGGAAATATTACCCTCATAGCTTCGGTGACTGGACAATGAGAGTACAAATTAAATAATAGAATAATAAACTGATTTTTTCGACCCGATACACACAGCTGCTGGTGTTGAATTATTATTTAAAGAAAACGAAAAATTTGTGTCGATCTTACATTTATTTTCTCTTAATTCGACCGATGAAACCAATTATAATATACATCATTATATATCATTCCATCATCAACCAATCCATACTAATATTATAAATGCGAAAGTAACTCTGTCTGTCTGTCTGTTACTCAATCACGCCTTAACTACTGAACCAATTTGCATGAAATTTGGTATAGAGATATTTTGATACCCGAGAAAGGACATAGGATAGGTTTTATCCCGGAAATCCCACGGGAACGGGATTTCTTTTAAAAACGCGGGTGAAGCCGCGGGCGGAAAGCTATAGTTATAATTAATATACATACATCAATATATATATCATTAATTAACTCTATGTAATTATAGAAAATACAAAGACTGTTTATTGAAATCATTGAAATAGTCTGTAGGAACATTGGTGATTGAATATCTACTGTATCTATTTGATTAAGCACCAATTTATCTGTAGATAACCAGCATGGATAAAGAAAGACAGGTGGTTAGTATTCATAATAATACAATTTATAACAATGTTGTCCATAACTCGTAACAAACATACCAATTAAAATATGAGTTGTATGACAATCAATAACAAATTACAACATAAACAAAATATTACCTTTAAAGTTACTGCTAAAGAGTAGGTATTCCGTTATGTTATCTATGCCTACTAATAAGCAAATTAAATAATTAATAAAAAAGTACCTATATAAAGTTTAGTGCCTAAGACTTAAACAGCAATCCATTTGATTTAAAATGCTGAAGATAGGTTAAACGAGACAAGACTTATTTAACCAATCCTAAAACAAAACACTAGTATAAAATATAAATAATTTATTTTAACAAAAACAATCGGAACGTGCCACTCCATTGTTTTATAGAACAAAAGTGTCTACTATAGAGCATGCTAAATTGCAACGAAAATCTTCATTGTTGACAGTTATGTGGCTGAAAAAAATACGAGATGTTAAAGTTTGAGGTCCGCGGTCCCAGCGGGGCCCCCCGCGAGGCCTGGCCCGTCCCACGCTGTTCTTCTGTCCAACTACATGGTGACAAAGTGACAATTTAAACATTCTTCCCTAATGTTGTTTAGGAATATTCAACAGAGCACAATTCGCTTTATTTATGGTCATGTTGCGCCCACAATGTGTAGGACCTGTTTTATTTCCGGAAAACAATGCCAATGTGTTACTTTTGAATATTCAAAAATGCTTTTAACAATATAAATAAACAATTTTAAATATTCAATATTATGTTCTGATGTAGGCATGGAAACGCTCAGATATTTATTTTCATTTGCTGTAATCATAGTTAATGTGATAGGACTGAACACAAAATTTTCCAGTACCTAAGTGAAAAACATCAGTAAAATGTTTGAGTTGAATTGCTCAAATCAAGTCGGAACCGTTTCGCTGAACGCAAACTTGAACAAACACAATAGTTCTTGTAATCCTCAGTAAGTCGTATCATAGATACGTGGGGAGAGCGGTTCCGCCCCAACTATTAGCTTCACTTTATCTTCCCCGTCTTTGTCCACTAATCCGCCGGGGAAGTGGCTAAATATCTTGTTCAAATAAACATTCTGATTGTTGTATTGTCAGGGGAGATGCTGTTGCGAATCGGATTATGTGGCGTGTGTTAGATAGCTCTATCTCTAATTAAAAGTAAGATTTATTGTATTATCTGTAACAAAAGTGATTATCCGTATCTAATTGCATCTTATCTGTATGCGTTGCGCGGAATGCAGTAGAATTGCTAATAAAGGATTATAGTTTTTGGAAAGGAATGTCACTTGGTTATAAGTATACCTAACTACCTAACTTAATTAAGCCTATTAACTTTTAGGTTATACTTTGTAATAAAAAATATTATTCCCATGACCTGTAATAATAAAAGGAATTTCAACAGGTCGTGCTCCGATTCAAGTTATTAAAATAATTGTTGAAATTATAATTCAAAAATTGATTTGATTTTAATCCCATACAAATTCCGCGTGTTTAAAGGGACAGTTACTATCAAATATTATATACCTAGTAGTTATTGTATTTCACACTGGTCTTTTTTTCTTGGTATCATCTAAAACTCTAGAATTCTCAAACTCACTTCATCAGAATAGACATTGTCAAGTATGTAGCGAACTACTATAATTCGAATAACATCAAACATATCATAAAAGTAATCATTATTTTAAAAAAAATCCGTCAAACTTTCACAGCACCTACCTATAGCTAGTTATACCTTAGCAACTGGTTCTACTACCGAAAACAAACATATCATACTTCACAGTAATTTACATGACCATACATTATTTAAAGACCATTGTCAACTCAAGTGCCACACCCACTGGAATATTTGAAACGACCAGTTATTCATATGTAGGTACTTCTTAGGCGAGAGATTCCCAGTTCGATTGCATGAAAATATCGTTAAAATCGTGTGAGACAATTATCTCTTCGTCAATGCAAAGAAAATAAAAATATAGGTAGAGAAAAGGACAATTGAGAATTTAGATTCTCATGGAGAAAATCATGTTGTTTTCAATTTTGTGGAAGACTAAATAATCTGAACTGATGAATGGTGAATGAAATCTGATCTTACAAATTACAATTATTAAAATAGATATGTAGGTAATTTTTAATCCTTCCTTACTTTAGAATAGTAGAAATTAGAATTCCTTCAGAATGGTAAACGTAAAATACCAAGTTTAACTTATAAAATAAACTACAGCAGCTTTATTGCGAAATGGATGACTTGACACTTTCTCAGAAGACGTTTACATAAAAAATCGTTTTTACATTCTAGATAGGGGTGTACCACATGGAGACATAAAATTTGCATAAATCACGATGCAGGCAGCCGAATCTCAATGGAAATATTGGATGACTGTGCACATAGCGCGGAAGGCCGAGCGCCGCATGCTTATTCATGAAACGACGGCTGCGCAGCCCCAACCGCATTTGAATAAATACAATTAACTTGTTTGTTTTACTCGCCCTGTTACGCCCTGCCAACCCTGCCTTTCGATGGCACATTCCTCCATTTTCGAGGGCGCGGGTACACGGCATCTGTAACCAGACATTCTGGTCCGTAGGTAGGTAAACTTCGTCATACAATGGTCACGGCGCTTATTAATACAAATATAGGAGTTTATTTATTTATTTAAGTTTTAATTCTTTTATCTGATTTATCTAGTGTGGTTATTTAATTCATTTTTGGTCCTAAGAATATTCTATAATAGCCAACAAGAAGTTTGATATCATGCTCTACATTTGAAAGCTTACTTCGTGTTTCAAAGTTAGGTCAACTTTTATTAATTTAAAGAAATAATCCTTTATTTATTTATTTACTTTTTATTATGATGAAGATATTCGATTTACAATACATTTTCGGTTCTAAGAATATTTAGACTGTTATACAAAATGCCTGACTGCCTGTTCTACATTTGAAAGTTTAGTCGTGTTGTTTTCTTAACTCTTTGTGATTATAGAAATTTGGTATTATTTTTAATCTTGGCTATCTCTCTCCGAAAGGGTAGAATGATAGAAGATTATTTCTACTCGGATGTTAGGAAGTTGTTGTTTTTACCACTTCTCTTAATTTATCTATTATCTACATCTATGTATGGGTAAGTACCTACTAAATAAGTAACTAGTAGATATAGTAGGTATGGGAAATAATAAATTGACGAATCAAGCTTAAAAATTTTAAGTTAGCTCAATAAAATGAATTCATTCTCTATAACGTAATTAATGAAATTTAAAATTTGCAATCTATCATTATATCAGCAATCATATCTACGTAAATAGAACATAAAACACAGATTCTTTGGTCTAATTATGCTACAATTTCTCTAGCGTTCACGATGCAGTTGTAAAAATGAATGTGTTCGGACGCTCACATTTTTACACAAATAGTGGTGTTTGACGGCGGTCGGTGGCGGTGCAGCTCAAAGCGGATTGCAGGCCGGCACATCGCACTGTTATTATCTCAACACCATCTCGCGCTCTCATCTAACCCATTCCTTTTTTACCAGACACCGCCGTCTCCCTTATTCCCTCCTAATTTGAGCAGGACCCGAAGACTTTACACCAAACTCGACGCGAGGGCGTTCCCTCGACAATTTATCATTTAACGTTGCCTACAGACATTATTTGAAACGCATTAAAATCGCGGTTGTGGAAAATTTGTCGGCATCGAAATTAGTACTTCTCTCTGGCTTAATAATTTATCGCTTTAACCACATCCGGTGCGACCTGTGATATTTCTAATTAGAAACTCAATGACTTTGATCGACTCTTAGTTCTGCGATAAACTCACCCCTTTTATTGATACTATGAATCAGCACCTTACTTTAATACAGTGACAATCCTATGTTTACTTCCACTACTTCCACTACTTAGGTATAAAATATTGAAAAATCGTACCAATAAGAATCCAAGTTTATAGTAATCTATATCCATTACAAAGTGAATCGTTTAGTTTTCTAC
Organism: Colias eurytheme; assembly: GCF_061535395.1. Taxonomy (NCBI): domain Eukaryota; kingdom Metazoa; phylum Arthropoda; class Insecta; order Lepidoptera; family Pieridae; genus Colias; species Colias eurytheme. The sequence continues at coordinate 4,809,233 of NC_142981.1, read as the reverse complement.
ACTAGAGAAAGAACGCCACGAGCTCGATACCCTTAGGAAGCAGTCACGCGCGGGCAGAACACGTGATGAATATACATCGGCAGGCCGGGCGGCGCCTTGTAATCTCTGGCACCGGCAATTATTTACGTGAGAACAGTCTGCCATACCCCGGCGAGGCGAATCGGTGATTGCGAGACTCACTACCCTGATCATGTACTGCTGGACAGCTCCGCTAATGCGGCTCTACTAATGTAATCACTTAAGTAAATGCTTTCATCAAATACGCGAATGAGGTATAGCTTCGAAGCTAATCTGAGGATATAGCGTAATTGTGAGCCATTAAAAACTCTACAGGTTTTAAATAAATTACGCTACGCTCTGACGTGTATAATTATAGTACTTAGGTACAATCGCTTTTAACTGCGACTGCGTCTTTAGGTTGACACGAATAAAAATTAAAAATATAATGATGATGAATAGGAGAATTGATAATATCTAATTAGGTAAGGTTAAATTATTAAAAAAAATGTATGCGTGTACTAGAATACACACGTAAGAAGGGAAACTTCTTTATGACCTTAAAAATGTCACGAGTATGGCGTAACGCAAAAATGTCACGCGTACGGCGTAACGCAAAAATGTCACGCGTACCTACGGCGTAACGCAAAAATGTTACACTAAATTTTTGTCAAACCCCGATAAAGAAGTTTCACTTCAAAAATTAAAAAATAATAAGGGTAATAATTACTGATGAAGATGGTACGATTAGGTACATATTCGCAGGTACCGGCCATAAATCTTAAAAATATATAACTCTACCTACTCTATCTTGTATGTGTACAGAGTAGAAATAACTAAATAAGTGAATTAAAATGAAAACTCTTTTATAAGCCGAGCTGTTGATTTACAATTGAAAATATTTTTATACAAGGAAAATCGAATTATAGTCGAGCCAATTTAATAGGCAACATTTGACGTCTATCAATTTTATCTTCGAAGAGAGGTAACCTGCTTAAAAACATCGATTAAAGTGAATTAATCGATACTGACTTGAAACATTTGTCAATCGAACTTGAAACACATTTCTTAATTTATGATGATTTTTATTCACAAGCAATCAATGCATTCGATTCTAGATGTCAGATTTCGATTTTTAGAGTAACGTCTCTGGTATTTAAAAAGAAAAAAAGTTTATTGACACAAAATTGTAGCGACGTCAGTTCTTTAATTCAGAAATTGTTTATTATGTTTAGAATGGTTTATTAGTAATATGAAATCTTAAAATTACTTGTATCGGTCATTATTATTATAAATATGTAATCGTATTTGAAAAAAGTTAAGCAAATGTGCAGTTCTAACAAAACGAAATATCATGTTATTCTATGTCGTCGTTACTAGGCTACATTGTTGAATTTTGTTGAAATGTCAAATGTTGCCTATTAAAATGGCTCTACTATAGGTACTGCTGACTGTATAAATCTTTATAATAAGGGGAAATTTAATTTTGTGTTGGATTGATCTACCTGCTTAATTAATTCGTATTTACATAAATTAACGTGGTCAAATGGTGTTATTTATTAATTCAATTAAAAAATCTAATTTCCAATGTATTTTCATGTTTTATTTCCAATCACAACTTATGTTAACTTGCAAGTTACTAAAACCAAAATTTGAAACGCATCACAAAATAACTAAACATGACATAAACAAGTCGAGATTTTCCCCTTCGGCAACTTGACAAACAAAGAAGCGTAAAAAACAAACCATATCTTATTATCACGGCAATTTAGCAAGGATTAAAATTCGTCGGTCCAGTAAACTTTTATTTTGTTTTTCTGGTGTAGGAGTGACGACGGTTGTTTTGACTGATAGTGACGTTTGCGTGTAAACATCCAGTCTTAGCTGGGAACTATAAATAAATAAGCTACTAAAGTAAAAGTAAAAAGTAAAGCTGCTAAAACAGTGCTTTTTTTGTAATAAAATTAAGAAAAATTAAAAAAAAATTATAAATATTCAGAACCAGCTTCATTAAAAGACCCTTCGAGACAAAAATATTTAGTTATTCTCACTTGAACATGCTTTATATTGTTAAAATAATATTTAAAACTTTATTTTAATTTCATAAAGTACTCTAATAAATCTTTAACGATAAACCTCATTTACTCTTTTAATGTATCATGTCCGGTGCAATGGCTTTATCCTTCAGGCATACTTACATAAATTTCAATTATTATTTATTTACCTAAAATATATAGAAAAAAGCGTTTAAATATCTTATCAAAGATGCCTACAAACTTAATATTATACAAAACATTAAACACATTACAAAGCCTTGTAAACGAAGCTCTATTTCATACTCCTAACGCCATCTATCGGGATATATCCACACTAAAAAACATCACACACATTAAAATCTCTGTATTACGTGTCTCTTATTTTATTAATATCACCTGTTGTGGTATAATTTTTATATTGAATCTAGCTAATAAATAACCCTCCTTATTTCAATATCACCTAAAGCAACTGACTGTTTGTTTAGACGACAAAATGTTAAATAGGTTGCTTTCAATAAGCGGGTTCGTCGAAAAGATGTTCCAATTGAAATTGAAACAAACAAAAATTTGTCCTAACTTAAACATGCTAAAGGCTAAAGTGGCGTGACGATTTTTGTAAATTTTAATAGTAGAGACGTATGGTATAGTTGGGTCGTTCATCGGCGAGGTGCCCCGCTGCGTAGGACCCCTAAAAACACACAGACCGCGGGGCGCCGAGCTCTAACCGCACCTTTTACTAATAACACGGTCTTTCCCTATGTCATGCCTTATTTCATCTGAACGTCTCTCGTTTTTTCTGAGTGTTCGTTTTTTAAACAATAACAATAAAACGAGTCTCTGATGATAGTAATCCTTCATCCTCATTGTCTTTTGGCAGTTTCTGGGAATAAAATATGTTATGCTCTTGAGACGTGATATCTGAACGTCATATTATAAATGGCATCATTTAAAATATTTTAATACCCTGTACATCAGGGCGATATTAATTTGGTACGGTCGAGTTGAGCGGGCCGGGTGCCACCGGAATGTTAAATGACGGATTACCGCCGCCCAGATCGACAGATAACCGCATCAGATCGCGCTGATTCCTTCCTTGCCCAGCGGTCGAATAACTACAAACTATCCTGGTTATTTATAATTTAAACTTATAATTTATTGTAAGAGTCGATAAGGACATAATATTTCAATAATGGTTCGATCGATTTAATATGAAGTCTCCCTGTGTTAGGTTAGTTTAATACCAATTGAATAGTATACCTACTTACTTATAGTATGAATAAGTATAAAGGTTCGGTACTAGTGGAGATTGTTTAAATACTGAGAGCTTATTTAGGTATACAGATGCAGTTGGAATCTAAAATGTCGAGAAAGACAAAAACAAGGTGTTCAAAAGAAAAAAAATTCTTATCTATAATACGAGTACCTATATTTATGTATTATCTGTGTCTTTAACAATACTTTGTGGTAACCATAGTTACCAAACCTAATTTTATAATATTTTGCTTAGTAACGATCAAACAAGATTATAGATAGCGTGTATCAGGTGTACAACAATTCTTCAAATAAGAAATCAAAACAATACGATTAAATATGGTGAGAATAACAGTTGAAATGGTTCGAAAAAAAGCTGAACACCATGATTGCCTTTTAGCCCCCTTAGAGGAAATTGCTTTACATCAAGAAAACATCGAGAGAATTGAATTCATTCAAGACTGGTGCCCAAAACTCAAAATACTTTTAATGCAAAGTAATCTCATCGCAAAAATTGAGAATCTTAACAAATTGAAGCACCTTACATACCTGAATTTGGCTCTTAATAACATAGAAGTGATTGAAAATCTACAACGTTGTGAATCTTTGCAAAAGTTAGACTTAACTTTGAATTTTATCGGTGAAATTATCAGTGTTGAATCCCTTTCAGGAAACTATAATTTAGAAAACTTATATTTAACAGGGAACCCCTGCACTGACTATGAAAACTACAGAGTCTTCGTTATCGGTACTCTACCCCAGCTCCGTTATTTGGACGGAAACGAAATCGAAAGATCTGATAGAATTACTGCATTACAAAACCTTCCAGTTATACGATCAGATATCCTATTTGAACAGGAGAATTATAAGCATCAAAGGAAGGCCCAAAAAACAAGACTAGAACGAGATATACAAAGTAAATGGGAAAACGAATACAAAGATATGGATCCAGATGAAAGAAATAAAAAATTCTGGGCTGAGAAATGTGAACATGCACCAGAAGTCCGTTACGAAATTGAACGCATGAGGAAATTGAAGTTGAAATCATACGAACCAGAAAAGAAGACAGAAGAGAAACGTGTGTACAAATTTTTCGCGGCTGACGGACGTCCCTTCAATATTAATCAAGCAAAAATTGATTTCAAATTCAGTGATTCAGAACCAGATAAATATGTGCTGGATTTAGCTATTTACAAGCATCTCGATACAAGTCTCCTCGATATAGATATCCAGCCAAATTACGTAAGAGTAACCATAAGAGATAAAATATTTCAATTATATATTCCCGAAGAAGTAGATATTTCAAAATCAACAGCCCAGAGATCACAAATTACTGGTCACTTGGTTGTTACAATGCCCAAAGTTAATGTAATAGTCTCCAAGCAAAAGTTATCTAAAAGTAAACCCATAGAAGATTCCCAACTTATCCATGAACATAAATTGAAAGACTGTGTGATGAAGACAGAGCAAACTAAGCGTGAATTCTTAGAAATAGGACCAGCAGATAATGTTTTAGACTTTACAAAAATGATTGAGCCTAAGGTAACGCGCAGTTATATGAATTCAAGAATGAATTTAGGCGAGAAAGAACCCTCACCAGACTTTATTGATAACCCCGATGTGCCTGATCTTATATAAAAATGTTAGCGTATCTTTAATAATTTCATAAGTCATGATTAAAACACATGTATTGTCAATATTGCAAATGTTTATTATTGCATTACCTAAATTAAGTTAAAGCTGACATTGAATATCTAAACATAAATTATTTTCATAAGGATTTGACATTAATAGGTATAAAATAAATAATATTAACATTAAAATTTAAATTAATGAACACTAGTACTACCTATTTAAAACAAAAATTAAATTATGACGTGTCAACAGTTATATTGTACTAGACACAAAATCATCTAGGTAACGTACGTAAATATCTTTACTGACTACAGCACTTTTCAATATTATCAATAAAAAAATAAAACATAATATATCAAATATTTAATAACAATAATATATGTGAAAATATACAATTTTTGTAATACTTATTAGATCATTAAGTATTCGAGCGTTAGTTTAATACGAGTATTAGGGCGCCTGTTGTAATATTACGAATATACCATAACAATAAGAGCCTTTACAAAAGTCGCAGGCGCTATAAAAGTAAACTTTACTGTAACGCAGACAATAATAATATAAAATTGTTACATTTTATACCGGTAAAATCAGTATAAAATATATTGAGTTGTTTTTAAAGTGAAACTTTTATTACATCGTCTCAAACTTTTTGGTCTGTGTAGCGCATGTCGCGTGTATCGCGGCTGCCGAGTAGGTATACCTACTCGGCAGCCGACCGTCACGCGACATGCGCTACACAAAGCAGTGTTCGGAACCGTTCGAACAGTTTCACTTTTACCGTGGTTTCATAAAACCACACAACATTTTTTTTTAAATAATAATTTTAATCTTTCGTTACTTAACATACCTACATAATATTTTATAAGTTAGACCAGAATAACATCACTAAAACTATTAGCCTACTACATGAAAATAAAATATTATATATATTTCTAAGGTACTTTTACATCTTCACTTTGCTATTTATTTTGGTACAATGTCTATGTCGTGGCCATATCGTAAATTTGCTCATTTCATGATATGATTGGCCATTTCACGAAATGGTCGCATTTCGTGAAATGGCCAATTTAGTTTGGCCACATCATGATGTGGCTTGAGCAGATCAATGATAAGAAATCGTTTCACGATATGGCCAACTAAACGCGCGGTTTTTTCATGAAATGATCAAAATTATTTGATCATATCGTAAAATAGTTACATTAATCATTGGTAGAGGCGCTGCAAGCTCTGTGTTTATGTGATAAGATGGCGGCCGCTGGCGAAAATTTAATTATTCGCAATTAAAAACTTCATTATTCGTTTAATAACAATATGAGGAAAGTCATAGCAAAGAATTTACGACGGTTCGAGTACTATGGAAAATGTGGAAATCTTATATGTATTGAAGAAAAAATGCGTCTTACATAAAATAATTTAAGACGCATTTTTTTCTTTTAGGATATACATATATTTATACATATATCCTACTATAGTATTATAATTATTTGTTTTTTAAAAAGCGATCCGCTTCTGGCACTCGCCGGCCGCTGCCGCGGCACTAACTTAAATGACATTAAACAAGTTTTTAGAATATTCTGAATTTTAATATTTTATGGACTCTTTATATTTTATACGATCTGGCCAAATGTAGATGGCCAAATCGTGAAACGTTGACGATTTAACGATCTGATCAAACTATGTTGGCCATTTCATGAAATGCGACCATTTCGTGAAATCATCGATCATAATATCATGAAATGAGCAAATCTTTGATATGGCCACGACATCTATACTAGTCGAATTTCAGTAATTTTCTGGTAATGCTACATTGAATGACAGAAAACCGTCAACATCACGCATTTCCTTACAAGTAAATTTGGCAGATATTTGATGCCGGCCCGCCCATGGAGGCGTGAGTTTAAATTGTGCTGTTGCGAATTCACCTGGAGGTACGTTCTGAAAATAAAATAATTATGTCAAATTCATAATATAATTCCTACTTAATAAAATCTTCAAAAAACTTCTTGATATATTTTAGATTTCACATATTTACTATGCACTGTTTTATGAGTTTTTCCGAAAGCCTTTTTTAAATAAGCTTTTCTATCTTAAAAACACACCTAAGATCCTATCAATTTAACATAATTATATGTATATGTGACCTCACCTCACTGAGCTTAATTTTAAGCTGTTCCTCAAGTCCTGGCCCCTGAATCATGAATTTTCCATTCTTTAAAGGTATAGGCAGAGGATTTTCTACTTTAATATTCACTGTGAATTCCTGTTTCGATACGGGTTTACCGTCGATAGACATTTTAATATCGGGATTCCGAACTCGGAAGTCATCCTGTGCAAAATAATCAAAGTTCCTGTCGACAATTGTTGCCAAACATGCTATATTGAACGACGCCTGAAAAAATATTAGTTAATTAGTAACTTTTTTTATATATTTTTCAAATTTGTTCTGTACTACTAACATATATTAAAAAGTTTGTTCGTTGATGAAAGTACTAAACTTTTTAAAATCTCTGAATATTGTGAAAAATATTCCCTAAAATCGTAATTATTAATTTCCTTAATTACCTGATCGACTAATCTTTTGTAATAGTCATCGAACGTAACCAGCATGTTTATTTTTTCCTTTGCCTCAGGTTTGATTACTATATCAAACTCGTCTCTCTTGACTGATTCCCCGGTTTTACCCCTATAGGTGACGGTGTCCACCCGAAGTACGCCCTTTACGTTGTGTTCATTAATAGTTGAACGGTTCTTTATGTGTAAAACCTGAAAAAATTAATATTTTTTACCATTAAAACATTACTGTACGTACTACTTCCATTTATTTGTTTTTACCTACATTTGGATATGAATTAGTATACCGTACCTACAGGTAAATTTATACAATACTAGCTTTCCGCCCGCGGCTTCACCCGCGTTTTCAAAGAAAAACCCGTTCCCGTAGGATTTCCGGGATAAAACCTATCCTATGTCCTTTCTCGGGTATCAAAATATCTCTATACCAAATTTCATGCAAATTGGTTCAGTAGTTAGGGCGTGATTAACAGACAGACAGACAGAGTTACTTTCGCATTTATAATATTAGTATGGATTTTCAATTCTGTTACATATAAATTTAACATTTTAATAATACTTACGACTGAAAAGTCTTGTCCAATTTTGATATCATCTCTGAGTTCAAATTCGAAATAGACGTCGTTAAACACATCATTCAAATAATATCTCGCAAAAATACTTCCAGATTTCCGTAAAGCTTTCTCCATGGTTAAACGCTCCTCCTTCGATCTTTCAGGGTATTTATAAGAGTCTGTTATATCCTAGAATATAATGAAGATACATCAATATTAGCATCAAATAGTTCCCTATTTTAGAATCATTATGGTATTAAAATACAGCTCCTTTTACAAATTACGAGCAAAGTTAGAGATTGAAGTTGTTGCTTGTTACTATTAATAATTATTATTTAAATCGTAAAATAGGACTTTTTTATTTTACCTCTCTTTCCATTTTTCCAATAGCTTTAGTACAGATCTGTTGACCTATATAAGTGGTATCACGATCCATAAACTTCAACGGTTGAATTTCGCCTGAAAATTTCCATAACACCTGAAACGAGTAAAATTATTTGAATATTTTCCACTTGTGTCAATAAGTACTCATCCTACGAAACATTAACCTGATATTTAATTGTCCTGTCCATTATAATATTAATGGTATCATTATGACGGACGAAATAGTATGTGTGTTGTTAAGTTAATAAATAATTAATTAACATTCAACGGGTTTGTCACAACAGAAACAAGGAACAAAACATACCTGATCTGCATTAACTTCTGCAAACACGTATCCAGTGTCATACGGTTTTGGTAGTTCCCCATCGCGTACAGCCCTGAGAGACGCTGGGCCACATTGGTAGATCTTTTCGGATAGCTCCTGTGGCGTAGAGTCTATTGCTTGCCATCCACCATATTCTGGACCTAGGTCCGGCCGTTCCATCCATACCTGAAATTTAAACATTCTTTATACTTAATACCACCTGATAATTCTTTATGATGATTTGAGCATATGTATACAACACGATGATATGAGATGCATGAAAATCTTTGGCACACTATACTGTATAAATGGATCGGAAGAATTTAATTAGTTGGAATGATACAGAAATAAAATAAAAAACAGTCTTTTATTTTTTTGTATTTTTCGATAATTTATAAACGTGTGTAAACAATATGTACTCGTAGGTAACAAAGATGTTAACGGGCTTATGAAAACAAAGAAATCCACGGACGATATCATTAACTTTTTAGTGTCCCATAAAAAAGTGTATAGTTTTATTGTCATTGCGCAAATTTTAAGCTCTATCATCACACCAGAATAACTCACCTCATTCCACACGTGGTAGTTCCATATGGAATCATTGGTATATTCATTCAAAGTGTTTCCATCTTCGTCCTTGATGACATCGATTGTTAAGCTGCCCTCGCTGTCATGAGCCGCGTTGAAGGCGGATACCGGTCTGCAGGGTATACCTAAAGCTCTGCAAACTAAAAGCAATGGATATTTAGCTATCGAGTTTTAGGACAAGGCATGTTTTCATCCATGATCCATCACAATATTAACGATATGCACACTCAATTTGATTAATATTTATATTCGCATTACATAACAACGGTTTTTTTTTTTTTTTTTTTTTTTACAGTACAATAGGGGAGCGCTTGGCCACGATCTCGCCTGATGGTAAGCTGAGATGTGGCCTAAGATGGAGCGCGCTGCCCTAGAATGTACCTGTTCACTCTCCTCTTGAAGACCTCCATATTGTACTCATCGGGTACATCGGTACGGTTGTTTTTGATGTAGGTATGTAAGATTGTATTATTAGAAACTATGACTCAACACACTAAAAAAGCAAAACGTGCATATCCGAGATTATTTGTATGATAGAGTGTAAACTTTACTCCACTTTAGTATGGTTTACAGCAACTACTGTGACTAATATTAAACATTTAAAATGTTTTTGAAGACTATGCCTAATGCCTATGCCTTACGTGTTTCAATGAACATTTTCAACGTACGTATCTAGATATAAACATCTTACATCCGGATTGAGACAAAAAGTTCATTTCATTTGGCTAGTTGGCCGTGGGCGAATTATTTTCAATTCTTACCCCTATCCTATAAAATTAAACTCGGACGCTACTCATACGCTACTCAACTCTAATCAGACGTAACAATACAATAATTCATACTTACTGGTTGTCAGAACTCCCGCGTAAACCCAACATTGCGCGTACTTCACGGACTTTTTCTTTTCATAATATTTTTGGATTATACGTGATGAGCCGACCCAATCTAGGGGGTGTGTACCACCGCTATAGTCACTAAGTTCCTTGGCCCAGTTACCAGCCAATACTCCATTATCGTCTTGTTCATTGATTGCAGCTGACAGAGCTCGCACTGTTATAATGGGATCGCTTCTTGCGCGGCCTTTGAGCTAAAAATGTAACATATAGATCATGGTTTTACTTATAATTCAACATAATAGTTGACTGACTCAATAAAATGTTATACGTATAAAGTTCTAGTTTTTAGTTCGCTCCGGGAATCAAACCATGAAATCTCGGTTTTACGTGAGACGTTACGCACTGCTCCAGGGAGGCAATCTCATAATTAATTTAAATGATTGTGATAATGGTTGAATGATTGCGGCCGCCCGCGATGACATTTGATCCTAGATACACTGCAGTTCGTTAACATTGGATACAATCTAAGAAAGATACATATAATCGTACCTGACTAACGTTTCTGACTAGGTATAAAGCACATTCCAATACGTCCTTTTCGTACTGTGCGTACTTCCAGGGAGAGGGCTTCACGCGATTATAAACACCACGGAACATAAGACCACTCTCTTCTTCTACGTATTCTTCACGATGACTTTTACCTGTGAGAAAAGAAATATTTGAATACTGACCAATAAAAATATTCCATAAAGCTATGATTCGGCTTAAATTCCTGATACTTTACCTGGCATGTATACGGTATCATTTAAGCACCACGGATTAAATAAAACGTAGATCGGCAGTGGGTGCGTATAGCTCAAGGATCTGGTTCCGTTCAACTTGGTGTCAATATCGAGTCGCCAAGCGGCAACAATGCAGTTAGGCGATGGTGTCACGGCCACGATCAAGTGGGAATCCATTTGACCTTCATACACGGCATTCCATGGCCCAAATGATTCAGTTCCCTTTTCCAACAATGGAACAGCCACCGATGTATCATCGGACGGCCCACGCTTCTCGACATCTATAACAAAATGCATTCAATGAATAATCTTTAAATAAACGTTAATACTTGTACCGGCTCCAATACAAACGGAAAGCTCAATTACCTGACACGTAAAATATCAACGATATAGCATCTCTCTGGGCATCGTATGGTCTGTTGAAGAGAATATCGAGTTTAAAGGCTTGACCTCGTCTGACAACAAGACACTTGTCGACATCTCTCGTCATGAGGTTAAATTTACTCGTATGATGATTTTCACCATTTGTTTCAATGCAAAAGTCGATTCCTTGCACTGCGAGGACACCATGTCTCGTACCGTCAATGACATCTGAAAATTATAACAGGATATTAAAATTAATATATACACCTGCATTGTTTGTTGATACTTATGCGGTAAATAATTGCGTATTAAATAATTTATTAGTAAGTGATCTGTTACATAATAATCACTTAAAAATAATGTTGTGCTCACTAATAATCTTACTATTTTAATATTTGGCAGGTATAAATATTTCTCATTCCAACTAGTTTATATTTGATATCAATCAAACAGATCCTATAAACTCATTCATTAGCATCACTTAACAGGATTCGTCATCGATAAAAATTTTCATAGCTTATTTTGGCGGCTAGCCAAGTGATTTAACTGGCAGAATAAAAAAACCTATTTTACAATAGCTATTTTTAAAGTCCTCATAGTCTACATAAAGCATCATAGTCTACATAATTAGGGTTTAAAATCAATAAATTGGCAAATATTATTTACATGGCCTAATTAGTAATTGCGTACCTGGCTGAAACGGAACTATGGTGTATTTGCGTTTGTTTCCAAAATAATACCTCCACAAGTTCTTAATGTACTCCATAGCTAAAGATCTTATCTATTAAAACGCATACTGTTATAAATCACAGTGAATACGAATCACTCAAATATTGCGGCCCCGGCTTTTTTCGTATGTTTGCAGTACGCAGTAGCGAGCTAATTGTTAAAGCAAACGTGCTATTCCTTGAGAATACCGTCATGGACTGTGGAAGCCGGCATAAAACTCTATCTATAATAGGTACTCCTACAGCATTCAACTGGGTAGATGATGTCATAAAGCAAAGAACGAGAAAAGCTAAGATAGGTAATACATTTGCAATGACGGATTCAAAGAGCCTTGGTCATATACAGTATAGACTTCCTTTGAAAAATACCCAAATTCGTAATTCTTCACAGCATCCATTGTGACTAAAGTAAATAAAGGCGTCCTGCACACATTTGGGTCATATTTTTCTTGGAATGATGATATTTTCTACCGATTCATTTTCAACTGTCAAGAAATACTATTAAATGTGTAAATCATTAGACCCTATATTATTTATGACTCGCTACTACAATCATTTGACAATGAGATCACCGAGAAGTGAGTCCCAATAATGTATTCTGTCACGGTTGAACTTTACTCTGAAATGTCCTAGTAGGTGATAATTAATTACACGTTTTGACCTTAACGGGAATGCTGATAGGTAAATTGGTTTAAATTGTTCTATTACAATGTGTCCCAGTAGGTTTCACTTTTATTTTCTCTAGTAGGTAATAGCAACAACGAAACACAACCCCATATTAATGTAAATTATAAATACTTTTATAGATTTCAAAACACGTAAGTATTTCCACCTTTGTGAGAAAACTTACATAAATGAGTATATCAATTAAAACTTTGAAATGGTGAGCCATTTACGAAAAGTTCAATAACAAATAAAACATACAGAAGAATAATTATTCTATAATCATAATATAGAAAATAATGATTAGCGACAGCCATGACATCGATTAATTAATACATTTCCAAGACTCGTGTTGTAATGTTACTATTATGGTAATAATTGCTAGTGTAGGTGCACAGATCTATATGCCATAGGTATCTAAAAGATCTAACCTGAGACTCTACTTAATAGAGCGTAGGTTTCAACATTTTACATAAAATGACGACAATAAAGATTTATTATGATCAGATAATTTGTTCAATAGTCATCATTGCATTGTTTATAATGTGTGTAATAACTTGAGCATTTTCTCATACAATCAATTATCTACTAATACACAAACGCTTGACATAATAATTTATATGTTAATAAAAAGTACGATGTATGAAGTAATAGTCGTTCATCCAAACCAAATAAAAAAACGTTTTATGGTTAATCAAGCATTGAAGCAAATAAACAAAAACACAATATACGTAATGTATAAAATATGATATATCAATTATAATATATTATAAAAAAATATTAAATAACAATTAAAACGTTAAAAGTTCGTTGTCAAATACCATAGTATTGAGATACATACTGTGACTCTACACTCTACAGTCTACAGCCTCGCGACCCACGAATGTTGGTTCAGATAATTTAGTTAATAGAGATTTAAATGTTTCTATTTAGATATAATCTATGACTAAAACTTATCCTTCCTCTTATGCATCTTAGATTTATCAATTGCTAATGAACTTGCCTAGCAGAGATTAATTTAAATCGATAAGCGCCATTATGCTGAAGGTACCTACATATAGGAGGTATTTTTAATGATTTTGCTGTTTAACTTTATGTCATATATTTTTAACTGTATATTACTAGTAGTACTAGTAAAATAAAATATTTATCACATAAACGAAATAAATTTTAGTAAAGTATAGCAGAATTTTAGCTTCATCCTATCCATCATAAAAGTACAAAATGGGGTCAATATGGATCATGCCATCATTACGAAAGTACCGTAGGAAGTATAAACATGATATATATGTTCCTTACAAAGTTATATACAGTTTGTTTGACTAGAGCACAAATGCGATAGGTTTTGCTTTATCCATTCATCGTAGGCCGACGCAAGTTTACCTTGAACGGCATGCGCTGGCCGTCTACGCGTCTTATTTGTCAACTAACTCTAGAATGGACTTAGTTTTTTAAGAAAACTTGTAACATAAATACGAAAATATTAAAAGAGCTATTTTTAGGTATGACTTCAAAAATGCCAAGCTTTGGTATCGCTTATAAACCACTTTATTAACTCATGAAACGGTGGCCCAGATTGGGACTCTATTAATAGAGGAATAAGTAGTACATTGTATTGATTGGAATTCGATCGAATTTTCTTATCAATGAAATAGACCAAAATATTACGTACTAGATTCATATGTGACTGGCAAGAAATGATTAATGTTTAGTCGTAAGTATAGTAATAGTCGTATTGTCAGCAGCTTTAACAGTGCATGGAAAAGGTAACCTCTTAAAATATTGATCCAGGTTACAATCTCAATGAAAGTTTCACTCCGGACACGAGTTTTTGGTCAATTAAACAAATCCAAGATATTGCATACATTAAGTTTTGCTTTAAACAAATATGTATTAAAAATTGTTTTTCACTTTATCCGGTGCTAATGTCAAAGCAAAAACACCGTGACCAATTTTAAATAAAAATAAATTTTACCTTAAACGAATAATTTACACAGCTGATAAATTGCATATGAGATCATAGCCGATAATAAAAAATTCAAGTTCAAAGTATACATATAAATATTACCGTAATAGTTATGGCGAATACCAATATAAATATTGTGTGAATATCAACAAATCCCCGCAGAAAATTCCCTTAGTAACTAACAATTGATATACTTACCTATTTATCATAATATGTTTATTTACTTAGTTTACTTATATTTTACCACATTATTCGCATACAAATATTTTAACTGACCATACTTTCGAAATAGATAACCTATTAATATCATAATTATCTCAATTACCTCTAGATACCTACTTATTGTTTATTCAATAAAGAGCAAAATCTATGAACCAAAACATTATAATTGAATTATTTTAACAAAAAAAAATTACAAAGTAAAATTACTACTTCTACAAAGTTTAGTGAGCCATAAATCTTTAAAATAAACGACAATAGTGATGAGGAATGTTAAAAAGTTCCCATAAAACATCAAATGTTACGAAACGATTTTTGTTCTTCAAAAGATTCAGTTATGTTTCTGACTAATTTGTGTCCGTCCATCATGCATATTATTTATACACTAACAACACAAGAAATAACTTAGGAATCTGTATTAAATATTAATTTGTAATAACTACCTAGCTCTATGCTAGCCTTGCATAACAAACAATTTAAAACTAATAGCTAGGTACCTAGATTATTTCCTTAAAACCTGTCGTATCAAGGCGTTTATGGAAATATCAGTTATAATCTATTAATAAATGAAATTAAATCTATACTTCATGTTCTTAAAAATAAAAAGAGTTTAGAGAGTATGTTCTATGCCAATTATTAAATAGTAACTATGGGTATGTTTAAGAAAACTTGACCTACCATTTGTAGTCTCCAGCCTAGGTGGTCGCGGCAATTCCTTTAGATCGTAAGAATCCACATTTCCTCTGCGACAGCATCTACAACTCCAGCTCCAACACCGACGCATTTTATTTTTCACTGCTTAAGCTTGTATTATTGACACTTAAATATCTTAAATAACTTATCGATAATCTCGATAAATATGCTCCACATTAACGAATTGTGTTCCAAACACCACAGACGTTTAAACAGTGCGCCACAATGTAAACAGACAGCTCTAGATTTAGAAGTTCTTCGTTCCGATAAACAAAAACGCGAACCACTTATGTTCCGATATTAAAAAATCAATTAAATTATTTTCGGTTGAAGCACGTCGGCGCGTGCGTTCCTGACTGTGAACACAGTTCATCTGCGTTTGTTAATAAATGCTGATACCTTTAACCCTATGAACATGTAACCTCTTATCAGTGCTGAATTGGGATGCCCAAGAAACCACATTCATGGCAAATTGAATCACTCAGAAAGTATTACTCAATATTAGTATGCAGAATCAATTTTACTCACTAACCTTGTTTTACGTAAGTTTGTGAAAATGTGACTAATAAAGGATGAATTTTAATATTTATTCATATGGTTTTTTGCAGGGATAAAACCACCTGTAAGTATTTTTGTAACTTAATTGAATAAAGTCAATTTTCACCCCAAAAAAATTGATAACGTAAAATGCCACACATAGAGCCATAGGTATAATATTGTAGAGTCAGATAATCACTACAGTAAAAGTTCCTTATTCGCGCTTCCTTCATTCGCGGTTTCACTATTCGCGGATGGAAAAAATGCGACCTAAATCCTGTATTCGCGGCCTAAAATTCGTTATTCGCGGATCGAATCGGTACATCGGTACATACATATATGTATTTACCTAAATAAATAAACCATTCGTTATCCTTAGTAAACGCTTGAACTACAACTACGAATTTATAATGTCGACTAAAAAAAATGAAAAACGAGTAAAAAGTGACAAGCCATTGCCTAAACCTGAAGATAATACCTAATTAAATGGTAATTAATAAATATGTTTGGTCAAAAACTTAAATTAAACTGGTTTCTTTATGTATTTGCTTTTTTATTTCGTCACCTAAGAACGTATTCCCTATAACCCCATACAAATTACCATTCCTTATTCACGGTTTCTCTATTCGCGGCACATTTACGGAACCTATTACCCGCGAATAAGGAACTTTTACTGTATTTATATTTTTTCTCATTACTTATAGGTACGCTCTTGTATCACTCATCGTAAATTAGGTGACAAAGAAGCAATGTTTGATAAGATGATATAACATACACACGATTATGTTAAATTTACTACGAGTGACGTCATCTTCGTCAATGGCAAATTGTCGCCCACGAAGGTCTCCATTCTTACATATTGACGTATTATATATTTTCCTCGTAATTAGGAATGAAGATTCACAGCCTTTGATTGATTCGTAATTATACCTGTTCCACGAAGTTAGTTTATGCGTTTATTCCCATTTTAGTTTCATTGACCATCCTTACTATACATAATTTACGTAAGTATTCAATCTCTACGTGAATCGATTTTGTTTCATTTCTAGAGTTGATTTTAATGAATGGGTACGCATTTCTAAATGATTTCTTTTTTTAAATTTATCTTTGTGCTTTAGTTTAATATCTTCATAAATCATACTATTAAACGTAAAGTATATTATGTAAGGTCCGTAAATTTTCGGTCGTTCCGGAAACGAGTTACAACGTAACTAACACGACTTTTTTAAAGAATTTTTTGAAAATTAATTTCATATAAAACAAATTACTGAGTCATGAGAACTGACTGCCTTATGAGATATTTTCAACACTCAAGTCATAGGCGAGTAAATTGGTAGCATTCAACTACAGCCAAAGCACGTTTTACAACAAAAGTTTCTAAAGATAGGCGACGTACAAATACCTATAGAAATATTCTTCATCATGGCAAATGACTGATAATAATTATTAATTAATAGTGATCATAATGTCAATTTTAATTAAGTATCGAAATTATACAAAGTAGCAGTTATTACCTAGGTACCTAATATTTTTTTTTATATTGTGACAATATTTGCATACCTACCTTATTTTTTTTTACTCTAGATAATATAATCTAGATATTATATAATACAATCGAGATCAATAGAATGTTATTTATATGTACATAATGTAAAAACGTTGAATGATAAAACTAAGTTACATTACATAGAGTTAGCTAAAATATACATTACTTAATCTGCAACCGAACTGTAAAGCTACTTTTTTTATGCAAGAGGAGGCAACAGAGCAGACGCGTCAACTTTTTTTTTATAGTGGGGAAATCTTCCAAAGATACCCACGGCCCCCGGGGAAGGAGCTGTGGGTTATGTCGGGTTCTTACCGACTAAAAACCCACTGTGTTCCGTCGAGCCGCTTTAATGATGGGGCCGCGGGTATTTGTAAGAATTCTTCCGCGACTTAGAATTCTTCCGCGACAGCAGACGCGTCACCTGGTGGTAAGTGCTCCACGTCGCTGAAAGGCCGGCAACATACTCACAGTGCCAGAGACATTGTGAGTATGTTGCCGGCCTTTCAGGTAGGAATATGCTCTCTTCTTGAAGGTCCCCAGTTCATAGCCGTTTGCAGGAAAAGCCGCATGAGGGAGTTTGTTCCAGATGACTGTAGTGCGCGGGAAGAAAGATCTTTTAAAGCGCACAGTTGTAGATTGCCAACAGTCAAGGTGGTGAGGGTGGTATTGTTGACGAACGGAACGGTGGTGGAACTCGGCGGCGGGCAATGTTCAAAACAACTCATCAGAGCACTCCCCATATAGTAAATGCGATAGAGAACGCATAAAGAAGCGACATTGAAACCGTGGTCTTCAATGTATAAAATAGTAAGTAAGGGTATAATTAAAACATAATTAATTTCATCAAAAAACATTGTAAGATGAAAACAGCTATCTCCATAACGATGTGTCATTAGTACATAATACATAATATATTATGTAGCCTTATTTCTTTCATAACGATAATATTTATAGGTACTTTTAACTTTTAAACTCAATGCTATCATGCTTAAAAAGTAAAGCGATCTTCATGAATGAATAAAATATTCTATTTATAGGTAGTATTCATGATTCAGCATCAATGCTCATATCAGTAATTTAGTCACCGGGAATAACAAATTGTGGATGGTCTACGTGTTTGTACTTTGTAGACACACGTATTGGTGGACTTTTGCAATGAAATTATGTCAATCATGTTTCAGAGTAGGTATGGTAGGTATCCTATGTTCGTTAATTGAAGGAATAGAACTTTCCTGTCTTGTAAATACATATAATTTATAATAAAACTGTCAATAATTTCTATGTATTGATAGGTAAAGTCTTTTAACAATAACAAACTTAGTAAGAACGAACTTATTTCTTTTTCCAATTAGAAATATCTATTAATATCCAACCTATGATATGCTTATGTCCATCAAGATCCATGTGGTCTTTCAGGACATTTTTTTTAATAATGAAAAATGAAAATGTAGAGCTTTTGCAACAGATAAACAGGTGATCAGTTTGTGTTATTTTATAAATCTTTAATTAGTGGGTAGTGCAAGAATTCATAAGAAACAACTTTATGCAGTGAATATTTTATTTTTGAGATCCCAAAAACACACGTGCATTTAGTTATTATAATAAATACCTAATACAGTTATCATTTACGTATATTAAGTCGCCACAAACATACAAAGAGCGAACATTTAAACATTAAAATAAAATATCATAAATCTTAGGTTTAAACACACACAAGTATTAATAGCAAAAATTGCCTAAATAATATAATGGCACGTAATTTCGGTCCCAACGTTCGTCCCTCCACCATCCCCCGAGTGCATATTTTGTGCTTATTTTTTTGGTATTTTTTTAACAATACACAGTGTTTTTTGTGTTTTGCAATAAATATTATCAGATTACCGTTGTATATAGCCATGTCGTATTAAAATCTATACCATAATAAGTAATAACTATTATACGTATATCATTACTCTAATATAAAATTTGCACACTCGACAGTCGACACCATAAAATACTATATTGATTTGTTCATACAGTTTTTATAAGAGTATCACCTTCTCTTACGTACAAATGTTGCTCTGGCATTAAATAAGACGTGAAGGAACAATCGACATCGATGTGCACCGTATGTGTGGTAGGGCCCAAACAATTTACCGCGGGGGGCGATTTGGGCCCCATTTCCTGCTAGCCCTTCACATTAATAACAGCACTTCCAAAGATTTCGTCAATTTGCCGGGATGAAAATGTAGCAACAACGTGAATATTACCCTCACGCTGAGGCAGAACCTTATCCTGATATGAAACTAATTCTCCGGGCTTCACATCGCGAATACGAGCCTGCGAATAAAGAATTGTGTCAAATTTGTATCGATATGGCATAAAAAAATATAAAATTGATTTGAAATATACCTGGCGTGGCCTCTGTATTCCCGGACCCTCAAATGTGAAGTAACATTCCGTTAAATGAACAGTCAACGGATTTTGGAAGCTGAAGACCAATGAGCTTTCTTGCCCCACACTCAGTTGACCTCGAGCCTATGTAAAGGAAAGCATTATTTTTCATAATAATATGTTCAATAATGTTCTCGTACGTAAGTAAGATTAAAAACAATCACCTGTATTTGTAGTTTTGGCTTGTGCAATGGAAAGTCGTCCTCGTCGGACCACGCCTGATGTGTTTGATTTACATAAGCCATAGCATGAACCTTTATCATTGAATGATCAACGAGCTTATCCATATACTCTTGAGGTGTAACGTGCAGCTTAAGCACCTCTCGCTGTCCCGCGCGAATGATAAACTCGCCTTGAGCTCTTCTTAACCGTGATGCAATCGCGCCAGTGTAGTAACATGAGGAAGCAGTTAGTATGCATAGTATCGTTCGGTCCTCAGTTGATTTATTCTATAAATAATTTGAAATAAATATTATTATTTTTGCTAAAAATACCAAACGCTTTATAGTATGAAAAACCCTTATCACCTGAATATTCATCGAACAATCAAAAGGTTGACCATAAGGTACAACTTCGATATCCATAAGATCAAAAGTTACATCGTCTTGGCTTTGATTTGGTATCTCGTAGTATTGTTGTAAACGCTGATATCCACGACAAGAAGTTATAACCGAAAGCCGATCCGGGCCTGAGCCATTGGAAGCCTTATAATCTTGCGTTATTTCAAGTAAATCACTATCACCTTCTTCGTCATCTACAGCAGGATTTTTCGTAACAAGTTTGCGCCCGACCCTTCGGTAAAAATAACGAATATTACATAAATTTGAAAACATTCTTAAAAACGTTTTTATTTTGTATAAATTTCATTTTAAAATATATTACACTCACTGATTTTGATTTGAAGCCACTTTAGCAAAACCCCACTGGGAATTTTCTTCTTGTTGAAAATGACATAGTTCCGAATTAATTTCTGAATATACGAAAGCAGTGTCGTACTGAAAACCGACTTCACCTCGACGGACTGCTTCTAGACTTGCTGGACCACATTTAAACACCGATTCCGCTCCTTCCTGCGGTGTTGAATCGATTATCTGCCAGCCTCCGTAACCTACCCAACATTTGAAGAATTAAGTATAGAAATTGTAATACATATATAATATTTCATGTAATGCATGCATGCAATACATGCTTTGACTAACCTTGTGGAAGATCAGGTCTTTGCATCCAAACATCATTCCAAACGTGAAAGTTCCAACAAGAATCATAGCAGTCTTCGTCGGGTCCATTTGGTACTACATTACCCTCTTTATCGAAGAATTTGTCCACCGTAAATGTGCCGTTTGTATCATGGGCTGATACATAATTCGTAACAGACCGACATGGAATACCTGTTGAATATGTAATAAAAAAGTTACATCTAATATGTTCTAAATTAAAGAAATGTAACTACTTGATTGACGATGTACCTAACGCTCGGCATATAGTCGCAACCAAACCAGAGAACACCCAACATTGACCATATTCAACGGGTCGGCCTCCATCTGTCAAATAACGTTCAAGAATAGAAACGGAGCCAGTCCAAGCATGAGGAGCAACTCCGTCTTTATACTCTCCATCATACCGGCCCACCATCAAACCATCATCATCATTATGAGCGTTTATCTATAAATAATGTTTATTTAGTATTGAATTACATTTATTTATTACATTGTAGTACATAATTAAAAATACACTTTATTTAACTTACCATAGATGAAATGGCCCTGCAAATTCGAATTGGATTCCCTCGCTCTGAATGTTCTAATCCACTGCGCTCTAGTAAATATACGCAGGCGGGCAACACTACATCATCATACTGTCCAAAGATCCACTTACGGCCGATGGGTTGATTCCAAGTTCCACACCACAGTTTTCCATGATCATTCAAAACATATTCATTTTTAGATTCGTCATTCTCCATATAAACAGTATCTTCTCGACACCAAGGATTAAAAAGTATATAAATATCTTCATCGCATTTATAATCGTTACGGTTATCCCGCTGTCCTAAACGATTCGTTTGCACCCAGCAATTCCATAAACCGACGGGAGCAGTCGAAGGTATGTTAACTTGAAATGTAATGGTATTACCATCTTGACGGTGGATACTTATATCCCATTTATCAGACTCAGAAATGGAAGTCGTAGGATTTTGCGCACAACCTTGCTGCGTTCCAACGCTGCGACCATATGTCGGAGGCGGTGGAGTAGCAGCGCTAAAACGATCAATAACTGGCCTCTCAATAGTGCCATGAGGGCTGACAGGACTTGGCTGAGCAGTAGCCGGTTCGTTACCAAAAGAGCTACGACGAACGCCATATGTACCCGTTTCCCTGATACTATTGACAGGGCTCATTGAAGTATTTGTCCCTACAGCTGTTGTGGTTATTGTACTCGCGTCCTGCATTCGTGGAAGACCGACGCTCATTCCTATTCCAGAACCAATTACATCACGAGGGAATTGAAATAAACAAGGTTGTGTGTTCCATTGGACCGGTAAAATCACTCGAGTTCCTTTGGTCACGCTGGGTTTAGGACCTTAAATGGAATTTGAAAGTAAATAATATGCAAAAACAAATAAAATAAATTATATATTAGTTATAATAATTATTTGTCTATCTCTTAATTACACTTACCACAACAAAATACAACATGAATAATATCCTGTTGTTTGTCAGAAAGTCTATCAAAACGTACAGCAAAAAGAAATTTCTGACCACGTCTTAGAATAGGATTTGGAAAAATGTTATCGTTAACCAAATCATACTGTTCTGTATGATGTTCTTTTGCATTATCCCTTGAATAGAACTCCGTAAGTTCCACCTTCAGTGGTTGCTGATCGTAAAAACTTTGTGGTATCATTTCCATAGCATCTTGACGGCGACGGCGTTCATTTTGGTCAGCCAATTTACATATCAAATTATGAGTGTATTGCGTATTGGGGCTATTTCTTGATGAATGTTTTAGTCGATGTAGAACACCTGTGCTGTGGGAGCGACCAGGCTTAAACTGAGCTGTTGGACCAGCTCGCTGCAAAGGCCAACGTCGAGTTTGTCCTGGACGCTGGCAGAAGCTTGAAATATTGTAATTCGCCGATAAGCCAGGTACATAATTCGTCGGCATTCCACCTATTGTAATTTGCTGCTCACAGTGACAGCTCAGCGTGCTAAGAGCAGTTGCAAGACCAGTTATTCCACCAAGCCCCATTCCAGTGATACTGGAAGTCATACTTGATGACATTTTATCCACGATAGGTTTTTCCACAGCCGCCATATTCACTTTTAAATTTACTCAAATAATGTTTGCTCTGGGTTGTCACCAGAGCAAATGATGCCCTCTTTGACTAAACCCACTGTTTTATATGTAACAGAAATACGAGTTCAAACACCGCGAAAGTATCGTGTAACATGGAAGCGCCAGACCTACTTCATTTGGAACAAAGCCGTTTTGTCTACAGTCGGTCAATTGTAACCTCTAGGATTACGTGATTGTTGGAAAAGTAGAAATAAACGTTTTAACTTATATGTATACTAATACTTACTCGCCCTGGCTCCACCCGTGTAGTTTTTGCTGTTGTCGTTTCCTATCAGTTAACGTAAGTTCTATAACGTTTTTTAAAAGTTAGTAGCCAAATACAAGTGGAGACAAATTTATGGAAATATAAAAAAAAATTATCACCCATTCTTAAGTGTTATTCTATAACTAACACGACTTTTTATATATCTAGACCTAGTTAGGTAAGTCTGCTTTTCTTCGTGTGCCCTAACAACAACGTTAACCACTCAAGTGCGGGACGACCGGGAGCCGGTCGATCCACATTCAGGGGCTTGTGCGTTGCGACCGGCTCCCGGTCGATCAACAGTCGTGGGTTTTGCGTTCGCTTTATAAAACGGTCTAATAACCTTCCTCTTTCTAACTTATATGACATGTTAAGGAAAGAACAGGCTAGCTATAAATCAAGATAACAACATAACCACATGATTTAAGTGGCCCACTTTTCATGACACATTGAGTAGGTAGTTTTTTGTACAAAAAAATAAACAAGGAATGTGTAAAAAAAATGTATGGGAGGGTATGATGTTTTTATTTTCTCGTAAGAAGAGTGTAACAAAGGATCAATAAATATTAAAATCTCACTGAACAGCTGTTTTAATTTTTTATTAGCAGACAAAATGTAACAAAAATTACAAGGGTACATTTGCTTTGACTTACAAGTTGTTTTTATTTATTTATATGTTACCATGTTTTGACAAGGCATAGACTATTTTATTATCTATGAATATACATACTTGCAAATGTGCTATTGATAAAGGAATCTGAGATAATCGACTTAAAAAAAATATTGGACCGCCAAAAACCCCAACTGCGGCGGCACCGGGAGCCGGTTTCGCACAAGACCCGATTTTTGCAAAATGGCTCCCGCACTTGAGTGGTTAAAAAGTAATGCCTTGAGTTTTATTTGTGGTTTTATGCTTATCAACATTTGACGATTCATTTTTAGTATGTTTATATTACTATTCACCCTGAGTTCGCCCGGGTAGATGTTTTTATAGGCGTTCAATATTATTTTAACAGTTTTTTTAGCCAAGCTGGCTTTTGATATTATGTAAAACGGTACGTCATTGATGAAAAAAAATATGAATAACAACTAGAAAATTTTAGTAAGTATAATTTGTATTTTGCATTTAGTTTGATTTCAGTTACATAATCATAGAAAAAAAACCTGTGAAAAATACTTTCTCTGGAATCACTTACCAAAAAGTCATGTATCCTCAACTGTTCTTAGACACTATAAACGAATGATATGTTGCTAGGCAACAGACAACAGTTGAAGCGGCAAATAAATAATAACAAATATTGATTTATTTTCGATGCCTGAAGTGTAGCTTAAAATAGCATAAACGATTATTATAATGTACAAAGTAGCCTTAATTATACGCAATACATTATATTGAATAACTAAATTGCTATGGGTCTTTACAGGCTGTTCAGTTATAATGTGGAAATTCAGTACAAAAGTTATTTCCTCTCCAAAGCGATGTTGTTTACGTTCATCACAACAGTTTTGAATATAGGTTTACCATTTTTAATAGCATACAGAAGTAGAGGTAAATACTAAATTTGCAAATGTTTATACAACTAAAATCTTATTGTTAAATTGTCAAACTAATATTTCAGGCTTTTGGCTAAATTCGCATTATTTTTATGAAAAGCCGGTGATTCGCCCTACCTTTGATTACTTACTTGTAGCAGAAACTAGTGATCCTAGTGTTACATTAACATGTGGTGATACACACATAATTAATTATGAAAATAAGGATTTTGAAGAACATTGTGCAGAGGTTCAGGTTTGAGTGTCATTAAATTCAATTTTATTACTTATTCTTTCTTTGCAACAGATCTGATAAAATATTCTTTCATTTCAGATTCAAGAACATGATTACAATAAGGATAATAGGAATGATATGTTAAATATTAGACTTAATTTAAATGTACCAAATATGCACACAATCTCTTCCATAATTTTAATTTTTGGCCTTGATTTCCATTTAATGGTGAGTACAGTTTAAATGGCCAAAACTCATTAAAATATATAAATAAAATAAATAATTCTTTATAGAGAAAAGATACAAGTGGTAACCATCTTCTTTTCTATATCTTTCTAAATACCTGTATGACAATAATGTTTATATTTTTACAGAGTGTATGTCTATTACAAATGCAGAGCTTAGCCGTTATAACAAGAGATTTCGCAGTACCATCTTCTGGTCTCAAGTTTCATGGACATCTGAAATTTGATCAAACTTCACATTTGCCATGTTTAAGGCATCATATTGATACAACCAATAATATATCATTATTTAATATAGCAAAAAATACTGAAAATAATGTGGACTTGATGATGGAAGACTATTTTTTAAGAGAGAGTAGGTATTCATTTCATGCAATAATATACAATTTTTAAATTACATAATATGAGCAAGTTAGAAATTAAAAGAATAACTCAGCAATTTTATTTCAGTACACAATAACCATGTTGGCAGAATGATTTGTGCTCATGGAAATAAAATCTAATCTATTTAGGTGTTTGTTTTAAAATGATCATTGTATTTCCATGTTAATATTAAATTTACTTCTTCTATTCCAGCAACAACTCTTGTAAAACCAATATATGTAAGAAATCAAATTGGTTCAACGGGGACTTTTCTTATTGACATCAATCTAAATATACCTGAAATGAAAATATTATACACTCCAAGTATTTTGCAAGAAATCAAATGGGCCTGGCCTCAATATCTATCCATGGTTGTTGTGTTTTATTGGATCTTTAGTAAAATAAAGAGATTTGTTTTTAACAATCGTTTGCTTATGGCATGGGAAATCATTCCTTGGAAAAAACCACAATGAAGCTCCAAGATTGGAATATGAAGCTAGTTAATATCCCAAAAATGTAAAAAAAACCATAATCATATATTAATTCAGAAGGTAATATGTTACTGAAAATATGGTTTATTTCAGAAACAATATACATAATATAGAAAATACAAAGGATTGTTTTTGATAAAATTAAAATACAAATAAGGTATAAAAATAAAGAAATGCCAACATAATATCTGTCTGTACATTTTATTCACATCTCTAAAACTTAACTAATGAATTTATACATAGCACTTGGTTTTTCACTGAGTTAGTGTTAATGTTGGAAATTGGCCATTAAATTCAGCTGGTGTTTTGTCCAACTCTGCTCTATTGTCTTCAATAATAAATGTCTTTCCACTGTAGTCATCAAGCTGCACAAGTAAGTAACGGCACATATAGTTACCATACTCATTCTGTAATAGAAATATTCATTATGAGAACCTCGGTGAATAATTGCTATGTACATTTAAATAACAGAGGTATAAAAAGTAGGTACTAAATAATATTGTTTTGATTTAGTTAACATACTGTTTTCATTCAAAGCTGTTGTTATGATGTTACAACAAACACTGATTCTCTATATCTGCATTATTGTAGAATGAATTAAAGTTTAATTAAATATACCTGTTGCATATCCAATTCCACTACAGCTTTATTTCTGATGCCCTTAATGTAAAACCTCATGCGCATGTGCTTTACTCCATTTTTCTCATAAACAGCATGACTGACATGAGTCCGCCTTCTCCTTGTTGTTTCTTCTCCATATCCCTTTATGGGAGCACCTAAAGCATCCTCCACTCTGGGATCCTACAATTGAAAACATTTATCAGACCTTCGATATTGGTCCAAGTTGTGTATTTAATAGAAAATACTGAAAGTAATATTAAAAACTGATTAAAGTTTTTATGAAATTATAATGAATATAGTTACAATTCAAATCACTATAGATACATACATTTTTACATTTTTCAAGCGCTACTGAATATATACTATTAGGACTGTTGCTGGAGAATAATTCCCTAAAAACATAGTAAAATATTACTCCAGTCACTCCCACACCGACTAATATAATTCCTGTATAGGATACAGTTTTAGTGGTTTCTTTGATTTTTTCTCCAAGCGGTCTAACGTCAGTGGACACATCCCCACGATCTTGAGAAGACCGACTTTTAGTCAGGCCTCCTTCCTTTTGACTAGAAAGATATCGTAGACTAGGTCTCCAAATCCCAATTGAAACGGGTAGAACACTTTTATTGCATCGGATTAAAGGAAATGATTTAGATAATAAGTTCATTTTAAAATATATTTGAAATCATATGATTTAAATTCAAAATGTCATATTCATAAAAATAACAAAAATAGCACATGAATACAACGAAGTAAAGTCAAAATTGTCAAATTATCTGTCAAGTGTCAGTACATATAATTCTATCAATCATAGACTATCAATTTAATACTTACTCTGTGGTCATAGAAACAGAGCATTAATTGCTTTTCACAGGCATTAAAAGACCAGCACGATTGAATTATAATTCAAGAGAACTTACTAAACTCTCATCCGCCTAGGATGTGCACTAAGCAATTTGTGCAATACACGCGCTCTAAAAATTGAATGAAATATATTTATATCCAAGTTGCTACCGTCCGGGCCCTGAACAAATAGTTCAATTAAGAAAAATAAGTGTCACTACTTAAGGTGTCTTTTGACACATCATTTGAGTCTTGAACCGTGAACGTCAGTCGTCAAACCAATTGTCAATTTGGCATGTTCATAGAAGTTTATTTTAGTTTAATTCAATATCAATTTATCAGTGTCTTCAGAGTTCAGTCTTCTACACCTACAAAGGTTTTTGCATATTTATTTACTTCACTTCAATAAGTTATCAAAATGGTTATCCAGTTGTAGATTTTTTAAACATTTTTCCACAGTTATCATAAAATCTTAGTTTATCATCAGTGATTCATTCATTTCATAAATCTTTTATAAATAAAAGCACAGCTGCTCCTAAAAGACGCAGAAAAATCCCAAAATCAAAGTAATCATTGAAGGAATAAAACAAAGAAAAAACTACCATCGAAACTACTGCCAAAGGAACTCGAACATTAATATTAATTTTATGCAGAATAAAAATTAATACAATGTGGTGAATATGGAAATCGTTAGTGACACTTGCCAATGTGTTAAATCAAAATAAGAAAAGAAATAAAAGAATATATTTTTTTTATCATGGATTGGATTATATCTGATGAATTGGGGCTAACAGTAGGCCACCTCGTTGGCTGGGGAGCAGCGGGAGCGATGATAATCGGAGGTATTGCGCCTTACATTCCACAATATAAACAAATTAAAAAGACTCAGGATGCAGAAGGCTTTTCACTGTATGTGTGTTTAACACTGTTAATAGCCAATACACTTAGGATTTTATTCTGGTAAGTATTATCATTGTAGAGTGGCATCATTTATAAGGATGCAATAAATTAATGTGAATGCTCCTGGCAGGTTTGGAAAGCGGTATGAGATACCTCTTCTAATACAAAGTATTGTAATGAATATAACAATGTTTATAATGATTCATCTGTGTGTGAATGTGAGGAAAAAGAATCAAATCATAAGAGCTAGAGAGAGAATATTTACAGGTTAGTATGAAAACTTTTTATGTTATTGTATTAACTGTTTGCATGCCTTTTTGAAAACAGTCATGTATAATTAGTCATGTTTCTGAAATGTTAAAATTTTAGTAGAATTAAAATACTTCATAATAGTAGTATGTTGACTAAGAAATGTTACATATTCAATACCAATTGAATGAATATAAATACTTATAAATAGTAATGTCTGTAACATAACCACAGAATTGCTTCAATAAACATAATTAACTTTTATTGTGGAAAGGGGTTTTAAGGAATTCTTTAGTTACTTCACTGTCTTCTTTCTTATATTTATAATATTCCAGTATAAAAACTATGCATCTGTATTATTTACACATAATAATTACTTATGTAATTTTTTTTCTCTCTAACTTGATTTTTAGTTGGTGGCGGTGTTTACATTTTTTTATGAATATAAATTAACTTTTCCTTTATTATTTTATATTTTTCAGTTATTATATCCATCCTTATTATTTATTATTATAATTTATCTTTTTATTTTTAACATTTATTTTATGTTTTGTTTGGTGGTTGGTGTGATTGGTGAATTAGGTGCAATATTCATGTTATATATACTATTATGTTGTACAAATGGCTCAGCTCAGCCAGACGAAACAGCGCGCTGGCTCGGGCAGCAGAGCGGCGTCACGGGCGGGGAGAAGCCGCGCCGCTTCTACGGTAAGTCCAGTCACCTTGTTGTATGCAGTTTGCGTGACCTATATGATTTACTCATTCATCAATCATTTTTGTTGCAGCAACCAGTGATGTACACGCTTCTAACTTTGGATTTATATGTCATGGCTTGGTATATTGCCATTTATACATTCATTATTTGTGTACACGTTTTGTTTTGTTTATACTGTGTGGCATGTGGTTCGTTTTGTTTGAGTTTTCGTTCAAATTCATGTTTGATATGTGGTGATTGAAGGAAAATAATCAGGAATGTACATTTGTTTTAAATCCAATTCATCAGTCCACCAAACTTAAACTTTGCTTGTTAAACATGGTTCATTGCTCTGATACTATTGTTATATAATATTCTCAAACATAGTATTACTTTATCTCGTTTGTGGACAGAGCAATGACCAGGTCACTATGTATTTATATTTTCATTATCTTATCTCTAAATGACACTGTGCATGATGTTTCCTACTTAAGATATTATTAAGTTACATTAACAAATTCTCTTATTGCTTCATGATTACACAGTTAATGTAAATAATGATGTATTGGTATGTTCCAGATATGGATAGGAAGTATTTTTGGGCTTGGACTGACTTCCAGAGTTATGTAGACTGTATGTTAGTCTTCTCAGTGCTTGGGGCAGCTATTACGTATTTATTAATAGAATTTTCCCCATTCGTCGAACTAATTGGCTTCCTAGCAGTATTCACGGAGGCTATGCTTGGTGCGCCTCAGATTGCCAAAAATCACCAAAATAAAAGTACAGAGGGAATGAGGTAATCAAAATACATATTATGATTAGTAAAAGTACAGTTAATTTATTATTAGTACCAAAATATTACACATAGACTTCAGAATTTATAATGGCATCTAACACACAAAAAATTATTTAAAATTAATGTTTCAATACTGTTTAAACATTTTAATCTATCAAATTGATAACAACATATAATAATAATAACTTACAACCATTAAGATTTGTAATTGGAGTGTTTTAAATGAATTGTTTACTATATTTATTCACATGATAACTGGTTTTTTGTTACTTGTAGTGTTAGTATGGTTATAATGTGGACGTTTGGTGACATCTTCAAGACTGCATACTTTGTGATCAGAGAAGCGCCCACACAGTTCTGGGTCTGCGGCAGCCTTCAAGTGACGCTAGATATCGTCATTCTGCTACAAGTTAGTATCTTATCAGTAACAATAAATATTGTTTTAATGATTGCAAAGTTCGCAGGATATAATATTTTAGTTTTGCAGTGTCATTCTTCACAAATGTTAGATTTAGTTAGATTGCAGTTGTTAGAATTTTAGTATTAATATACCTCCCATTAATACAGGAAATCCTTTAAAATACTTTTAGAATAATTTAAACAACTTACAGGATAAAATATGTTTTTTAAATAACTATTTTACATGCTTCTTTAAATTGTACAACTCCATAACTACTGTATTCATTAATATGATATAAAAAAAATTAACTGTAGGTTAAATCTTTTATCTTTTAAGTGTGTAAATATGTTTTCGTCTAATAGCCTAGGATAACAGCATATAATAAAGATAAAGATTTATCTATTCATCACTGTAAAGGACAAAAGAACTCATAAACTTTATAATTTTATCATGATTCATCATTCACGATCAACTTCATTTGAACACAAAATTTATTAACTTTTTTATTTATCTTTTTCCGTCTTGTAAATTATTTGACAAAATAAATATAGGCATTTAAATAAAACCTCATCTATATATATATATATAAAAGAAAGTCGTGTTAGTTACTCCACTTATAACTCAAGAACGGCTGAACCGATTTAGCTGAAAATTGGCAGGGAGGTAGTTTAGAGCCAGGAGAAGGACATAGGATACTAAATATGTACCACGGGCGAAGCCGGGGTGGCCACTAGTATTAAAATAAATGTTGAGCTATAGTTGATCGACAATGTTGCTTGAAACTTTAAATGTCGCTCCTCGGGCGATCTGTATGCATGCATGGTCAACTTAACTTTTTTGCTATTCCAGTATTTACTATGACTGCGGGGTTTTAAATAAAATATATACTTACCTAATATCTGCCATGACAAAATTTTATTTATGAACCTATAATTTTCGAAATGTGACATAATTTAACTATATAAAATGTTCAGAATGTCATATTATAATCTGTCCGTATTCCAGGTATGGTGGTACAGGCACAACACGGCGGCCGCGCGCCGCCTGCGCCGCGGGGATTAGCAGTGGACCGAGACTGACTTATAGCACTCGCTGAACGCCTTCCGCGTGTACTGGCCTCCGCTGTGCCACATCTTCCATTCCTTATGACCAATACACGCATAGACTGTTGCGGCTCTGTGACTGTTTTAGTCAAGAAGCTTATATCTAATACACTGGAAATTGCACTATGACCATTAACTTGTAACAAGAAAATATGACCTTGAATGACGCCTGTATGTTTTTTTATCCCTTTCACACCAACTTGCCAAGTTAGGTATGATTGGGATAAAAAAACATATAGGCGTCATTCAACGTCACATTTTCTTGTTATAAGTTAATGTTCATACTGAAATCTCCAGTGTATTAGATATAAGCTTCTTGGTTTTAGTATTAACGCACCTCTCCCTAAGCCAGCGCAAGCTAATATCGCCTTTAAATACTTCCCCTTTTAGTTTAATTTACGTAGTGACGTAATATTCGCAATTCGAATTTCGACGGAGGCTATGGACGGAGCGTATTGAATACGCACATCGAGCAGGCGGACTCTAGTGCAGAAATGATCCAACTCACATTGAGTCTGAAATTTAAATATTCGCGGGTTGACGGCTATTGAAGTTAGTCTCATTGTTTTATATAACGTGCTTTTTTGGGTCGTGATTTTTGTTACGTAGTGGGATGGATGATTTTTGTATGTGGAGTCTCATTGTATGTGTACATTTGGTAGAAGATTAAGGCAGCCATAGGAAAGGTGAGGATAATTTTGTCGTCTTTTTTATATTTTGGTATGGTGCTATTGCTGTCGAACCAATGAGACTACATGTTTCTTTACCTTTTATTTATATTAGTGTGAATATAGGTACAAATTTATAAAATATATTAATCTTTAAATAATTATTTATTGCGATGTGTGTTGTTTAATGTTTATATTGTTTTATACATAATATATTATAGAATTGATGACGTTTTCATAGCTCTATGAACAATATAAATTACTATTTCATAAGAATACTTCAAAATTGATAGTCGTTTAAAGGCCTTATTCAACCGGTTTAGCAAATTTTTGAAAAAAAATCAAAGAAATAATATATACATTCTTGTGAGTAAGATTTATTTATTTTCGCTAGATTGGATAATAAAATTAATAATTATAAAAGTAATGCTGCACAATAAAATTATATTAACACTGTTTAAAGCTGTAGGAAATAGAAATAGTATTTTTATATATTTTGATTAATACTTATTGTTAAGCTTTATTCCGATTGCAGATAGTAAGTACACAAGAGATGCGTTTATATTGTGAAACCTGACCGTGTACATTTCAATTGCATTTTATTGTTAAATCATAATGTACCTCTGTAAAATGCGTTGTTACATAGCACTTTAAACAGTTATAGTACATGATATAATTATCCAGTATTACGAAGTATTTTTAATGCTCGAATGCTCGAAGACTTTAAAAACAAAAGTACATTTAAACAGTTTTAATTTGAAAAAGTACATTTTAACTGTAACAGATCATTTCATGATAAATTAATTTATCTCGAGTATTTTTAAATGTAATGTTTTTTTTAAATCCATATTATTCGAAAAAATAATATCTGAATAATTCGATTTATATCTAGTTCAATGGGAAAGAAGTACAGTTAGTCATAATATTTCTTCCTTTTGTAGAAAATTATACCTCAACTTGACGTTGTTGTAATGTAAACATTTTTTAAGTCATTAGTGTAAAGTTTATTTTTAAAGTAACTATGTTATAATTTATTAAATATGTATAATGTCATGAATTTCATTTTTTTGTATATTATGTTAATCGACATTTCCAATAACAAGGGAATTTTTAAAGCGTAACGTTCTCAATTTAAGAAATCTTATAAATGCAGTTGTAACGAAATCTTAGTTTTAAAATCAATTGTAATTATTATGTTATATCCTACATAATACGCATAATAATGATTACAAAACGATTTGACTGCGTCGCAAAATTGAGAGAAATTTAGCATGTGATACATATCATAAATATGTATAAATAAAATATATGTATTTAAATGATATTAAGTCATCTAATTATTTTAATTAACAAATGAAATTGACATTATTAGTCAATTAACGAAATAATTTATTGCGAGTTAAGAAACGTACATATGTTGTGATTTTAGAAGTTAACCATTCTTATTCATATTATTACATTAATAAAGTTGTTTGTTTATACCAACTTGTTTTTCTTCCCGATCGCACACAAAGGATTCTATTCTTGTACCTAATGAATGAATTAATCTGTCAATTATGAAGAAGCAACAGAGCGCGTCATGGCTAGCAGCGTTATGTACATACGTATTGTGTAAGGCTAAGGCCAGTAATCTGCGCGCATTTAGTCCCATGCGGGTAACGTCAGCAAGGGATACATCTCCGGGAGCACCGAGGGTGTTCCACAAATTTGAACTTTATGCCTCTAGTATTAAGATTGCGAAATAGGGAAGCGTAAGGGTGGATCGATGGTCGAGGTTGTGTCAGGAGCCGGAGGGCGCCCTCACGCGGAGTGTATTGAAATGCCCTCAGTGCGCGGGGTTTCTTACCGTCGCTCGGGCGTATGGGAGGGCTGGCGATAATTAAATAAACGATTTGTGGACTATAAGGTAAGATAGTTGTAGAGAAAAATCTTTTATCGTAGTAGGTAT
Organism: Colias eurytheme; assembly: GCF_061535395.1. Taxonomy (NCBI): domain Eukaryota; kingdom Metazoa; phylum Arthropoda; class Insecta; order Lepidoptera; family Pieridae; genus Colias; species Colias eurytheme. The sequence continues at coordinate 4,774,457 of NC_142981.1, read as the reverse complement.
TATTTAAAAATAGAACGCATAAAGCAATGCATTAACCTTATTTACGCAACGTTGTTGGCTAAACGTCCTCAATCCCCGTCAATGAATGGCCATTCATTGACAATATTTTAAATTGTATACAAAGATTGTATCATTGTATAGCTGTTCTATTAAATTGCTTTTATAAAGTCGTTATTGAAGAGATTTTGAATATTTATCGACCAATTTACAATTTCTTTTAACGCTAATAACATAATCAGAGCTTTAACACTATAAACAACTACAAAAATAATAATATTATGTACATTGTTTCCTCTTGATAAACATACTGGTTTATCAAACAAAGCTGTCGCACGTCAATAAATAATATTTCTCTCGTATACGTTTGCATCTGCAGTAACATCCGCAACTCGAGTGCATACTATAAAGCTCGGAAAATTTTATGTTTTCGTTGTTATCTCAATAAAACCACAACACATAGCTTATAGTAACAGATGCGAAGTGTGGACGTAGTTAAATTGGTAAACGTATGTATAATTTCGCTATACTATCACTATCTGTATAATATTGCAAAAGTATTTTTTTCTATGACCCGAAACTTTCTGATAAGGTTTTAAGCATTTCAGTCAAGTTATTTAATAATTTTGATTTTTGGATAGTGGTTGCTGCTCAGTTAAAGTTAACTGGAAAAATATGTATCGCTCTACATGGGGTTCTATAAAGATATTATGGGGTCACTATTTACCATTTGATTATGTTGTTTGTTTCCTAAAATATTTTGATTCTCAGAAAAGTGAATGGATTTAGTTGACAGACGTTGGTGGAATTCATTGTCCATAGTATTACTCTGTCGCACATTAGTTGTAAAACATAGATGGACAAATAAAATTTCATTTCATTTGAATTACTTACTTATTATTAATTACTCATACTTTTTATTCTGAGTAGGTAAGTACTTACGTATAGGATGAGTATGACGATGACTTGATAGACAATTTATTTTTTGATCATACATACGTTGCAGCTGCTCTAAAATCGGTTAAATTTAAATTACTGAACGACAGCAGCCCCTATGTACATACCATAAATTGTTTAGTTTTAATTAACCCATTGAGCCCCGAACGGCCCGATCGGTCCACGACACAGTAGATTTTCTCTTAGATTAAGGAGACCAATCCTTAATCTAAGAGATTTTCTATTATTTATTTTTATTTTTTATTGTGTCTGTGATTCTGGGGCCTGAGTTATTAAAACATCGTACCTGACTATTTAGTATTTTAATTTTCGTGTTGTCTACTTTGGCGGAAAATACTAACTCAATAAATGTATTCAGATCATTATAGGTACGGTATGTCGGGATTGATATTATTATGGGTAGGTTCCTCCATTTCACACCCTCGCCGTTCGTTTCACTTCATTTTGCAATTTGAGAGTAAGCAAATGACCGTTATTATCTAGTATTATAAAGACGTCTAACGATATTCAAATAACAATAATAGTATTCAATATTCATAAAGCGACGCCATCGCTATTGTGTACAATCTTATTATTAATTACGTCTAGATACCATAACTCAATGATCCGTTAATAATTAATTTTCCCCATTAAAAAAATTAACGTGAAATAGGAATGTTTTATAAAAAAACAGTGATCGTCATTCGTCAATCCAATAAAATTAACTTTACTCAGTAGGTAGCCTAGTTTAATCTTCATGAAATAAAATATTAAATAATATCTATGAAATACCAAACGCATAATATTTGAAAGAATAGAACTAATAAATTTATTAGAGAATTGCGTCTCTCCACGAGATTATTAATTGATTACAATTCAGGAACTCGGGTGCACTCACACACATCAGTCACCGTCACGGCACGTCACCGGACAGGATTAAGGTGATTGCAACGATCTGTTCCCAGCCAATATCCCGCTAGATGGCGCTGAATTCTACATTTCTAGTTTATTTGAGTTTTTGCGTAATTGGAATAGTCATCAAACCTAGGAATAGTCATGGCGGTTACTGAATATTATATTTTATTGAAATATGTTATATCATTGCCTTAAAATCCACCCAATTCGGTAAAATTATGCGTTTTAACATCTGTCATTGCATACAGGGTCGTTTACACACACAGACGTATACAAAAATGATAAAGATTTAACTCTAGATGGCGTGAATGTAAAGCGCGTCACACACGGTGAAGATACTACCTATAATATTTTATCTAATCTAGTAATATTTTATATTACAGTATCTTAAGGTATCCGGTATCAGCGTTCTGACCATCATTTTTCTTTTTTCGCTGTAGAACCGCCATCCTGTTACAAATGACCCACAAAGGAGAATGACCACGGGTGGTATCGGTAAAATTTTAGTTGTGCCACGTATTCGTTATATTGTTAATTCCTATTTGTATTTATAATGATCATATGTATCAATATTAAGTCTTAATTAAACCGGATAAATTGAAATAATAGTAAAAGTAAAAGTTTTTCTTTTGAAACATGTATGAACTTTCGCATTAGTAGGAAGTAGGATTGTTATAAAAATAAAAGTTATATTTGTTGGCGTAAACTATTTTATTGTAATTTTGGGAAATAAATAATGTCAAAATTGATTACCTACAATAAAACGCAGTTTTATTTTATTACCTACATTACACTATTGTTTTTTTTTTATCAAAACATGTATTTGAAGTAGCAAATATGATATTATGCTGATCCAAGCATTTTCACTCAAAACTAATATCACTAATGATTTGTAAAAGTAAATTATTTCAAAATACATTTCATAACCAACAAGTAAGAATAATTATTCATACAACAACAAATCAAAAACACTATTTACTATGGAAAAAAAACCAGGAAGGTGAAAAACATATTTACGATTTCGATGCACTCGACTTTTAGTAAAATAATAGGTAAAAATATTATTATGGTTTTGATCACAGACATATCTGTGGTTTTGATTTTAGCTACTAGTATCAGAAAGCTGCGTGTTCAATGCACGTCGGGGTCCCACAACTGTGGAGGAAGGAAGGTAGAATACCTCCATCGAATAAGTGAAGTTTCTCGACATACTCGATTTGCCGGCCGGCCTCAATGAAGATTGTCCGAAAGTTGTATATGTGCTCTGTAACGAAAAAATTTCGCTAGCGCGATTCAGAGTGAGGTGTCGTACAATATACCTAATGAAGTTTTTCATCTTTTTATTTTACTGCAAATACAAAATAAAAATTAAACAATGGTAATGTAAATTCTAAACAAACTACTACCAAAATACAATTAGAACAAAAATCATTTGACTTGTTTATTTCACCCAGAGGCCAGAGGCGGCTCGTGACAAAATTGTATAGGTGTTCACTTGAAATAAAACAACGAAAATACAATAGCGTTCGGGATGATTTATTACAAAAAAATGAGCACCACATTTTATAAATGTCTATAACACTAAAAATTACAAAGTACAGGCTATTTCAAAACGAATTCAATGACTAGGTATCAATAATTAGTAAATCACCGAATTTGCATTCGCGAGCGTAGGTATCCATAGTGTTTGTCACTGACGGTCACTGACCTCTATAACTTATAGTTATAGAGGTCAGTGGTGTTTGTTGTGTAAACATGTATGTATTTGAGTAGTTAGTAGCATATTATATTCTGAATTTCTGATCCATGCCTATTCACTCAAAACTAATAACACTAATGATTTGTAACAGTAAATTATTTCAATAGGTAGGTATTTGAACATTTCCCAACAAGACGTAAGAATAATTATTCGTAGGTATACAAGATACAATAACAAATCTAATACACTATTTATTATTTTATTATTTACTAGCGGTCCGCCCCGGCTTCGCCCGTGGTACATGTTTACGTTTTCTCTCCATAAGAAGTAATAGCTAGAGAGCTAGCGCAAAGCTACCTGTATGTATTTGACCAGACCTGGATTTTTGTGTGTTGATTCCCCTATACCTACTATACATGAGATGAGGAGTCACTAAGCCCAGAGTGGTGGACGGGGCGCGCGCTTAGGTAAGACAGGTGGAAATTTTTGGCGAACTTTGAAACCATTTGACCACGTCTGCCATTTTGATATTTGAAAATAGATTATTATTACTATCGGAAAATAACAATGGCAGACCATTATCACGCGGATAACATTCTGGCAGACACTTATGAAAGTGCTGAAAAAAATACAATTTTGAAAGTATTTGACCAGATCTGCCATTCATATATTTTATTTATTAGGGTCTTAAAAACTTATTTTCGAAACGGCAGACATTTTCATTGCGTACAGACTTCAGCAGACAACAAAACTTTACAGACTTCAGCAGTCAACAAGACTTAGCTTCTACATGGTCAGATGTATATATGTATTACGTTCCCTGACCTTACATCAATGATTTACTTTATTAATGTTTTTATGGTCATTTACATTTAATTTTGAAAACTATGGAATAAAATTTATAAATTTGATGATACAAAACTAAATATACATTTGTAAAGAATCTCAAATATAAAGTTGTGTTGCAAATAACAAATCATCATTTAAATATTTAGTTTATTTCTTTATTTAAGAAAACATTATTTTCACTAAAACACTATTTACTATGGGAAAATAACCAGGAAGGTGAAAAACATATTATTATTTACGATTTCGACGCACTCGACTTTTAGTAAAATATAGTAGGGAAACATAATATTATGGTTTTGATTTTTGCTACTAGTATAAGAAAACTGCGTGTTCAAACTACTTGTTTGTCTGTCTGAAAATTCGGAAGTACTTTGGTAGTTTACCGATTTATAATAATATTGTATATATCGTTGTTTAAAAAATATTCAAACACAATAAAATATGATATATGTACTGATTTATCACTGGTTTCAGTGATGAACTGATGAGTCAATTATAGCCACTATACTTTCGTCATACGTGTGTATGATTGATGTGATTTGCAACGTGGTGATATTTCAGAAAAATCACGGGTCAAATTGTCCCACCGAAAATATAACTGCGTTATAAGAATAACTATACCTACGATAAATTATACCTACATAATACAATATAGTCTCAAATGCATACTAGTGAAATATTTTATTTGAATCAATAAAATAAAAAAATAAATAAAAAATAATAATAATACAAAAATAAATTCACAACACAAGAAAATCCGCGCGCAAATCATAGCGCGTGACAATGAAATCAAGAACTTTCGAGCCGACGCGGACGACGAAGGAGCCTAACAAAAGTACCTACAATCATAGGCGGCTCGTGACAAAATTGTATGGCCGTGTTCACTTGAAATAAAACAACGAAAATAGGTACCTACAATAGCGTTAGCAGTACAAAAAAAATGAGCACCACATTATAAATGTCTATTTATACACTAAAAATTATAGAGTATTTCAAAACGAATTCAATTATTATTTAGCAATAATTAGAAAATCCCCGAATTTGCATTCGTGATCGTATTCATATTGTTTGTCTACACTAATATTATAAAGAGGAAAACTTTGTTTGTTTGTTTGATTGTAATGAATAGGCTCATAAACTACTGGACATTTTACCAATGTTTGCAAGTTTGTGATTACTTTGATAGTTTACCGATTTATAATAATTGTATACTTATATCATTGTTTAAAAATATTCAAACACAATATGATATAGGTACTGATTTATCACTGGTTTCAGTGATGAACTGATGAGTCAATGTTAGCCACAATACTAATCACTTTCGTCATACATGTGTATGAACTATGATTGATGTGATTTGCAATGTGGTGAAATTTCATAAAAATCACGGGCCAATTTTTTGTTTTGAATCCCACCGAAAATACATATATTACTAATTGCGTTATTAGAATAATTAATTACTATACCCACGATCAATTATTACAATTTACAATATAGTCTCAAATGCATACTAGAGAAACATTGCAATTTGAATCAATTAAAATGCATAGCATACAAAAATAAATTCACAACACAAGAAATTCCGCGCGCAAATCATAGCGCGTGTCAATGAAATCAAGAATGTAATTTTATATCAAGCCGACGAGCGACGACGCCGAACTAAAGTACCTACAGTACCATTTACCTTCAGTGTACAATACAGTTTACAGACCTACGACGGACGAACAATAATGAGTAATAAATAAAAAAAAACATAGTTTCTAAGGTCATTAGTTTTATTTTATTTTATTGTTATTTTCTTTGAACGATTGGAAATGAAATTACTCAATTTTTACACAGAACTTTGATTTATTAGAATTATGCTCATTATGCATAAGATAACGAACGCGAATGCACGACATCTAGCGCGTCAATGTCTAAACATCGCCTTTCGTTTAGACATTGACGCGCTAGATCTGTAATAAGTATATAGTCTATGCGCTAGATGTCGTGCTTTATGTCGTGTTTCGCTTGGCAAAAGTCACGCACACTACTGTAGAAGTGTCAAATTTTTCCGGTATTTTACTGTTGTTTTTCTAAGTAAATATTGTAAATTATTGATTAAAAAGGTCGAACGCGCACACATTTCATTATAGAGAAGTGATAAAATGATTAGTTTTAAAGAAATAGTGTCTGTGTTAAGTGTTTAGAGGTAATCAAAAATGTATGGAGGGACGGTCGGAACATCAACCTTTTAAGGTGATTGCAACGATCTGTTCCCAGCCAATATCCCGCTAGATGGCGCTGAATTCTACATTTCTAGTTTATTTGAGTTTTTGCGTAATTGGAATAGTCATCAAACCTAGGAATAGTCATGGCGGTTACTGAATATTATATTTTATTGAAATATGTTATATCATTGCCTTAAAATCCACCCAATTCGGTAAAATTATGCGTTTTAACATCTGTCATTGCATACAGGGTCGTTTACACACACAGACGTATACAAAAATGATAAAGATTTAACTCTAGATGGCGTGAATGTAAAGCGCGTCACACACGGTGAAGATACTACCTATAATATTTTATCTAATCTAGTAATATTTTATATTACAGTATCTTAAGGTATCCGGTATCAGCGTTCTGACCATCATTTTTCTTTTTTCGCTGTAGAACCGCCATCCTGTTACAAATGACCCACAAAGGAGAATGACCACGGGTGGTATCGGTAAAATTTTAGTTGTGCCACGTATTCGTTATATTGTTAATTCCTATTTGTATTTATAATGATCATATGTATCAATATTAAGTCTTAATTAAACCGGATAAATTGAAATAATAGTAAAAGTAAAAGTTTTTCTTTTGAAACATGTATGAACTTTCGCATTAGTAGGAAGTAGGATTGTTATAAAAATAAAAGTTATATTTGTTGGCGTAAACTATTTTATTGTAATTTTGGGAAATAAATAATGTCAAAATTGATTACCTACAATAAAACGCAGTTTTATTTTATTACCTACATTACACTATTGTTTTTTTTTTATCAAAACATGTATTTGAAGTAGCAAATATGATATTATGCTGATCCAAGCATTTTCACTCAAAACTAATATCACTAATGATTTGTAAAAGTAAATTATTTCAAAATACATTTCATAACCAACAAGTAAGAATAATTATTCATACAACAACAAATCAAAAACACTATTTACTATGGAAAAAAAACCAGGAAGGTGAAAAACATATTTACGATTTCGATGCACTCGACTTTTAGTAAAATAATAGGTAAAAATATTATTATGGTTTTGATCACAGACATATCTGTGGTTTTGATTTTAGCTACTAGTATCAGAAAGCTGCGTGTTCAATGCACGTCGGGGTCCCACAACTGTGGAGGAAGGAAGGTAGAATACCTCCATCGAATAAGTGAAGTTTCTCGACATACTCGATTTGCCGGCCGGCCTCAATGAAGATTGTCCGAAAGTTGTATATGTGCTCTGTAACGAAAAAATTTCGCTAGCGCGATTCAGAGTGAGGTGTCGTACAATATACCTAATGAAGTTTTTCATCTTTTTATTTTACTGCAAATACAAAATAAAAATTAAACAATGGTAATGTAAATTCTAAACAAACTACTACCAAAATACAATTAGAACAAAAATCATTTGACTTGTTTATTTCACCCAGAGGCCAGAGGCGGCTCGTGACAAAATTGTATAGGTGTTCACTTGAAATAAAACAACGAAAATACAATAGCGTTCGGGATGATTTATTACAAAAAAATGAGCACCACATTTTATAAATGTCTATAACACTAAAAATTACAAAGTACAGGCTATTTCAAAACGAATTCAATGACTAGGTATCAATAATTAGTAAATCACCGAATTTGCATTCGCGAGCGTAGGTATCCATAGTGTTTGTCACTGACGGTCACTGACCTCTATAACTTATAGTTATAGAGGTCAGTGGTGTTTGTTGTGTAAACATGTATGTATTTGAGTAGTTAGTAGCATATTATATTCTGAATTTCTGATCCATGCCTATTCACTCAAAACTAATAACACTAATGATTTGTAACAGTAAATTATTTCAATAGGTAGGTATTTGAACATTTCCCAACAAGACGTAAGAATAATTATTCGTAGGTATACAAGATACAATAACAAATCTAATACACTATTTATTATTTTATTATTTACTAGCGGTCCGCCCCGGCTTCGCCCGTGGTACATGTTTACGTTTTCTCTCCATAAGAAGTAATAGCTAGAGAGCTAGCGCAAAGCTACCTGTATGTATTTGACCAGACCTGGATTTTTGTGTGTTGATTCCCCTATACCTACTATACATGAGATGAGGAGTCACTAAGCCCAGAGTGGTGGACGGGGCGCGCGCTTAGGTAAGACAGGTGGAAATTTTTGGCGAACTTTGAAACCATTTGACCACGTCTGCCATTTTGATATTTGAAAATAGATTATTATTACTATCGGAAAATAACAATGGCAGACCATTATCACGCGGATAACATTCTGGCAGACACTTATGAAAGTGCTGAAAAAAATACAATTTTGAAAGTATTTGACCAGATCTGCCATTATATATACATATATTTTATTTATTAGGGTCTTAAAAACTTATTTTCGAAACGGCAGACATTTTCATTGCGTACAGACTTCAGCAGACAACAAAACTTTACAGACTTCAGCAGTCAACAAGACTTAGCTTCTACATGGTCAGATGTATATATGTATTACGTTCCCTGACCTTACATCAATGATTTACTTTATTAATGTTTTTATGGTCATTTACATTTAATTTTGAAAACTATGGAATAAAATTTATAAATTTGATGATACAAAACTAAATATACATTTGTAAAGAATCTCAAATATAAAGTTGTGTTGCAAATAACAAATCATCATTTAAATATTTAGTTTATTTCTTTATTTAAGAAAACATTATTTTCACTAAAACACTATTTACTATGGGAAAATAACCAGGAAGGTGAAAAACATATTATTATTTACGATTTCGACGCACTCGACTTTTAGTAAAATATAGTAGGGAAACATAATATTATGGTTTTGATTTTTGCTACTAGTATAAGAAAACTGCGTGTTCAAACTACTTGTTTGTCTGTCTGAAAATTCGGAAGTACTTTGGTAGTTTACCGATTTATAATAATATTGTATATATCGTTGTTTAAAAAATATTCAAACACAATAAAATATGATATATGTACTGATTTATCACTGGTTTCAGTGATGAACTGATGAGTCAATTATAGCCACTATACTTTCGTCATACGTGTGTATGATTGATGTGATTTGCAACGTGGTGATATTTCAGAAAAATCACGGGTCAAATTGTCCCACCGAAAATATAACTGCGTTATAAGAATAACTATACCTACGATAAATTATACCTACATAATACAATATAGTCTCAAATGCATACTAGTGAAATATTTTATTTGAATCAATAAAATAAAAAAATAAATAAAAAATAATAATAATACAAAAATAAATTCACAACACAAGAAAATCCGCGCGCAAATCATAGCGCGTGACAATGAAATCAAGAACTTTCGAGCCGACGCGGACGACGAAGGAGCCTAACAAAAGTACCTACAATCATAGGCGGCTCGTGACAAAATTGTATGGCCGTGTTCACTTGAAATAAAACAACGAAAATAGGTACCTACAATAGCGTTAGCAGTACAAAAAAAATGAGCACCACATTATAAATGTCTATTTATACACTAAAAATTATAGAGTATTTCAAAACGAATTCAATTATTATTTAGCAATAATTAGAAAATCCCCGAATTTGCATTCGTGATCGTATTCATATTGTTTGTCTACACTAATATTATAAAGAGGAAAACTTTGTTTGTTTGTTTGATTGTAATGAATAGGCTCATAAACTACTGGACATTTTACCAATGTTTGCAAGTTTGTGATTACTTTGATAGTTTACCGATTTATAATAATTGTATACTTATATCATTGTTTAAAAATATTCAAACACAATATGATATAGGTACTGATTTATCACTGGTTTCAGTGATGAACTGATGAGTCAATGTTAGCCACAATACTAATCACTTTCGTCATACATGTGTATGAACTATGATTGATGTGATTTGCAATGTGGTGAAATTTCATAAAAATCACGGGCCAATTTTTTGTTTTGAATCCCACCGAAAATACATATATTACTAATTGCGTTATTAGAATAATTAATTACTATACCCACGATCAATTATTACAATTTACAATATAGTCTCAAATGCATACTAGAGAAACATTGCAATTTGAATCAATTAAAATGCATAGCATACAAAAATAAATTCACAACACAAGAAATTCCGCGCGCAAATCATAGCGCGTGTCAATGAAATCAAGAATGTAATTTTATATCAAGCCGACGAGCGACGACGCCGAACTAAAGTACCTACAGTACCATTTACCTTCAGTGTACAATACAGTTTACAGACCTACGACGGACGAACAATAATGAGTAATAAATAAAAAAAAACATAGTTTCTAAGGTCATTAGTTTTATTTTATTTTATTGTTATTTTCTTTGAACGATTGGAAATGAAATTACTCAATTTTTACACAGAACTTTGATTTATTAGAATTATGCTCATTATGCATAAGATAACGAACGCGAATGCACGACATCTAGCGCGTCAATGTCTAAACATCGCCTTTCGTTTAGACATTGACGCGCTAGATCTGTAATAAGTATATAGTCTATGCGCTAGATGTCGTGCTTTATGTCGTGTTTCGCTTGGCAAAAGTCACGCACACTACTGTAGAAGTGTCAAATTTTTCCGGTATTTTACTGTTGTTTTTCTAAGTAAATATTGTAAATTATTGATTAAAAAGGTCGAACGCGCACACATTTCATTATAGAGAAGTGATAAAATGATTAGTTTTAAAGAAATAGTGTCTGTGTTAAGTGTTTAGAGGTAATCAAAAATGTATGGAGGGACGGTCGGAACATCAACCTTTTAAGGTGATTGCAACGATCTGTTCCCAGCCAATATCCCGCTAGATGGCGCTGAATTCTACATTTCTAGTTTATTTGAGTTTTTGCGTAATTGGAATAGTCATCAAACCTAGGAATAGTCATGGCGGTTACTGAATATTATATTTTATTGAAATATGTTATATCATTGCCTTAAAATCCACCCAATTCGGTAAAATTATGCGTTTTAACATCTGTCATTGCATACAGGGTCGTTTACACACACAGACGTATACAAAAATGATAAAGATTTAACTCTAGATGGCGTGAATGTAAAGCGCGTCACACACGGTGAAGATACTACCTATAATATTTTATCTAATCTAGTAATATTTTATATTACAGTATCTTAAGGTATCCGGTATCAGCGTTCTGACCATCATTTTTCTTTTTTCGCTGTAGAACCGCCATCCTGTTACAAATGACCCACAAAGGAGAATGACCACGGGTGGTATCGGTAAAATTTTAGTTGTGCCACGTATTCGTTATATTGTTAATTCCTATTTGTATTTATAATGATCATATGTATCAATATTAAGTCTTAATTAAACCGGATAAATTGAAATAATAGTAAAAGTAAAAGTTTTTCTTTTGAAACATGTATGAACTTTCGCATTAGTAGGAAGTAGGATTGTTATAAAAATAAAAGTTATATTTGTTGGCGTAAACTATTTTATTGTAATTTTGGGAAATAAATAATGTCAAAATTGATTACCTACAATAAAACGCAGTTTTATTTTATTACCTACATTACACTATTGTTTTTTTTTTATCAAAACATGTATTTGAAGTAGCAAATATGATATTATGCTGATCCAAGCATTTTCACTCAAAACTAATATCACTAATGATTTGTAAAAGTAAATTATTTCAAAATACATTTCATAACCAACAAGTAAGAATAATTATTCATACAACAACAAATCAAAAACACTATTTACTATGGAAAAAAAACCAGGAAGGTGAAAAACATATTTACGATTTCGATGCACTCGACTTTTAGTAAAATAATAGGTAAAAATATTATTATGGTTTTGATCACAGACATATCTGTGGTTTTGATTTTAGCTACTAGTATCAGAAAGCTGCGTGTTCAATGCACGTCGGGGTCCCACAACTGTGGAGGAAGGAAGGTAGAATACCTCCATCGAATAAGTGAAGTTTCTCGACATACTCGATTTGCCGGCCGGCCTCAATGAAGATTGTCCGAAAGTTGTATATGTGCTCTGTAACGAAAAAATTTCGCTAGCGCGATTCAGAGTGAGGTGTCGTACAATATACCTAATGAAGTTTTTCATCTTTTTATTTTACTGCAAATACAAAATAAAAATTAAACAATGGTAATGTAAATTCTAAACAAACTACTACCAAAATACAATTAGAACAAAAATCATTTGACTTGTTTATTTCACCCAGAGGCCAGAGGCGGCTCGTGACAAAATTGTATAGGTGTTCACTTGAAATAAAACAACGAAAATACAATAGCGTTCGGGATGATTTATTACAAAAAAATGAGCACCACATTTTATAAATGTCTATAACACTAAAAATTACAAAGTACAGGCTATTTCAAAACGAATTCAATGACTAGGTATCAATAATTAGTAAATCACCGAATTTGCATTCGCGAGCGTAGGTATCCATAGTGTTTGTCACTGACGGTCACTGACCTCTATAACTTATAGTTATAGAGGTCAGTGGTGTTTGTTGTGTAAACATGTATGTATTTGAGTAGTTAGTAGCATATTATATTCTGAATTTCTGATCCATGCCTATTCACTCAAAACTAATAACACTAATGATTTGTAACAGTAAATTATTTCAATAGGTAGGTATTTGAACATTTCCCAACAAGACGTAAGAATAATTATTCGTAGGTATACAAGATACAATAACAAATCTAATACACTATTTATTATTTTATTATTTACTAGCGGTCCGCCCCGGCTTCGCCCGTGGTACATGTTTACGTTTTCTCTCCATAAGAAGTAATAGCTAGAGAGCTAGCGCAAAGCTACCTGTATGTATTTGACCAGACCTGGATTTTTGTGTGTTGATTCCCCTATACCTACTATACATGAGATGAGGAGTCACTAAGCCCAGAGTGGTGGACGGGGCGCGCGCTTAGGTAAGACAGGTGGAAATTTTTGGCGAACTTTGAAACCATTTGACCACGTCTGCCATTTTGATATTTGAAAATAGATTATTATTACTATCGGAAAATAACAATGGCAGACCATTATCACGCGGATAACATTCTGGCAGACACTTATGAAAGTGCTGAAAAAAATACAATTTTGAAAGTATTTGACCAGATCTGCCATTATATATACATATATTTTATTTATTAGGGTCTTAAAAACTTATTTTCGAAACGGCAGACATTTTCATTGCGTACAGACTTCAGCAGACAACAAAACTTTACAGACTTCAGCAGTCAACAAGACTTAGCTTCTACATGGTCAGATGTATATATGTATTACGTTCCCTGACCTTACATCAATGATTTACTTTATTAATGTTTTTATGGTCATTTACATTTAATTTTGAAAACTATGGAATAAAATTTATAAATTTGATGATACAAAACTAAATATACATTTGTAAAGAATCTCAAATATAAAGTTGTGTTGCAAATAACAAATCATCATTTAAATATTTAGTTTATTTCTTTATTTAAGAAAACATTATTTTCACTAAAACACTATTTACTATGGGAAAATAACCAGGAAGGTGAAAAACATATTATTATTTACGATTTCGACGCACTCGACTTTTAGTAAAATATAGTAGGGAAACATAATATTATGGTTTTGATTTTTGCTACTAGTATAAGAAAACTGCGTGTTCAAACTACTTGTTTGTCTGTCTGAAAATTCGGAAGTACTTTGGTAGTTTACCGATTTATAATAATATTGTATATATCGTTGTTTAAAAAATATTCAAACACAATAAAATATGATATATGTACTGATTTATCACTGGTTTCAGTGATGAACTGATGAGTCAATTATAGCCACTATACTTTCGTCATACGTGTGTATGATTGATGTGATTTGCAACGTGGTGATATTTCAGAAAAATCACGGGTCAAATTGTCCCACCGAAAATATAACTGCGTTATAAGAATAACTATACCTACGATAAATTATACCTACATAATACAATATAGTCTCAAATGCATACTAGTGAAATATTTTATTTGAATCAATAAAATAAAAAAATAAATAAAAAATAATAATAATACAAAAATAAATTCACAACACAAGAAAATCCGCGCGCAAATCATAGCGCGTGACAATGAAATCAAGAACTTTCGAGCCGACGCGGACGACGAAGGAGCCTAACAAAAGTACCTACAATCATAGGCGGCTCGTGACAAAATTGTATGGCCGTGTTCACTTGAAATAAAACAACGAAAATAGGTACCTACAATAGCGTTAGCAGTACAAAAAAAATGAGCACCACATTATAAATGTCTATTTATACACTAAAAATTATAGAGTATTTCAAAACGAATTCAATTATTATTTAGCAATAATTAGAAAATCCCCGAATTTGCATTCGTGATCGTATTCATATTGTTTGTCTACACTAATATTATAAAGAGGAAAACTTTGTTTGTTTGTTTGATTGTAATGAATAGGCTCATAAACTACTGGACATTTTACCAATGTTTGCAAGTTTGTGATTACTTTGATAGTTTACCGATTTATAATAATTGTATACTTATATCATTGTTTAAAAATATTCAAACACAATATGATATAGGTACTGATTTATCACTGGTTTCAGTGATGAACTGATGAGTCAATGTTAGCCACAATACTAATCACTTTCGTCATACATGTGTATGAACTATGATTGATGTGATTTGCAATGTGGTGAAATTTCATAAAAATCACGGGCCAATTTTTTGTTTTGAATCCCACCGAAAATACATATATTACTAATTGCGTTATTAGAATAATTAATTACTATACCCACGATCAATTATTACAATTTACAATATAGTCTCAAATGCATACTAGAGAAACATTGCAATTTGAATCAATTAAAATGCATAGCATACAAAAATAAATTCACAACACAAGAAATTCCGCGCGCAAATCATAGCGCGTGTCAATGAAATCAAGAATGTAATTTTATATCAAGCCGACGAGCGACGACGCCGAACTAAAGTACCTACAGTACCATTTACCTTCAGTGTACAATACAGTTTACAGACCTACGACGGACGAACAATAATGAGTAATAAATAAAAAAAAACATAGTTTCTAAGGTCATTAGTTTTATTTTATTTTATTGTTATTTTCTTTGAACGATTGGAAATGAAATTACTCAATTTTTACACAGAACTTTGATTTATTAGAATTATGCTCATTATGCATAAGATAACGAACGCGAATGCACGACATCTAGCGCGTCAATGTCTAAACATCGCCTTTCGTTTAGACATTGACGCGCTAGATCTGTAATAAGTATATAGTCTATGCGCTAGATGTCGTGCTTTATGTCGTGTTTCGCTTGGCAAAAGTCACGCACACTACTGTAGAAGTGTCAAATTTTTCCGGTATTTTACTGTTGTTTTTCTAAGTAAATATTGTAAATTATTGATTAAAAAGGTCGAACGCGCACACATTTCATTATAGAGAAGTGATAAAATGATTAGTTTTAAAGAAATAGTGTCTGTGTTAAGTGTTTAGAGGTAATCAAAAATGTATGGAGGGACGGTCGGAACATCAACCTTAAAAAAAAATATGTATCAATAGTTCTAGTATGACTCTGTTCCCACACGACAGTCGCCGGCACGAAATCTATCAGTGACGTCACCGGTCAGGCACGTCAAATAATCTTTCCATACATGTATCATACTTTTATCCCCACTCACCCGGTGCCGTCACGTCTCAGTTCAGTCAGCGTCGTGCTACCGTCAATAATTGCTACATGTTCTCTAGCGTGACACACGTCTAATCACTGACTAACCTGATGTATGTGTTCAATGATTCAGTCAAACCGGCGACGTGACTGACGGACAACATGACGGTGACTGGTGTTTGTGGATACGTACACAAACCGTCACCGATCAGTCATCGGTGACTTGACGGTGACTGATGTGTGTGAGTGCACCCTTAGATGACCTTTTGACATTGACGGTCGTACTTGATCCCATAACTAATTCAAGTAAAAATAACACAGAACAGTAAAGTAGATAGAAGTGCGATGTGGGCGTGGCCCACGTGTCACTGGTAAGGTAAGATCACCTAACTTGCTCTCAGTTATGCGCAGAAAAATATTCGAGTCGGTTGTCAGCTGTCAAATCTTTTTTCCATATTTATTCATTAATTAGGACGTGTTGTTCGGTATTAGAGTGCAAAAATGATAGCAGACGAAATAATATCAGCAACGGAGGCATTTCATACCATCGGTAAGTCTTATTTTTATTTATTTTAATTATATTTTATGTTATAACTTCGCTTGTCGTAATTTGTCAAAATTGTATACAAATATCTAGTCAAAATGAACCTTATGTTATAAGAAATTAGTACTTTTATAGATTGAACAGAAAACAAGACTTTCTGGAATATTATTGCAATAAACAAACGAATGTCGGTTTAGTGATGATTGTGGCGCATATCGATAGTATCGATACTTTAGAAAAGACAAACATTATAAATATTAAATTTTATTTTATTTTTCCTTAGCTTTCATTTGACCAATTTATTTATAGATTTCCCAAAGAGGCTTATTTAAAAGAGAAATGGATAAATGCAACGTAACGAGTTAACTGGATGTCGAACAGCACTAAGCAGTCTAACAAAGGCCACCGATACATCAAACCTACAGCAGTTTCAAGATTTAAAATAATGCATATTTTCTGTTTGTATTTTGTAAATATAGATTTATACTATTCTATTCCGTTTTTTATTTAATAATAATAATATGAAAAGACGTACTTAGTAGTAATAAACATACTCCAAAATGTGACGCATTATACTATACTCATATAATAGAAAGAAAAAAAAATGCACAAAAAAATATTTATTTGTGAATTATTATCGATAACAAGGCTGACGCCTGACATCCCTTAGAGCATAGCATCAGATAAATATCAAGTTAATGTCATTAATGTTGAGTGACACAAATTTCAACCTTATCTCTATGTGTTGAGGTTCAAAGTTATATCTATCGAAAATTAACGCCCTCTGTTGTGGAGTAGCTGAATGTTTTCGAATTTGGAATTTCTGAGCAATGAGAAACAAAACAGCTAATATACCTAGGGGTGTTATACTAAAATAAACCGTAACATGGTGCGTTAGGGTACATATTTAAATGCTGAATTTATAACCTAATTCAGTTTCTACTCAAATTAAGCTGTCCAATCAAAGACATAGTTTACTTGTAGTGTACTGTATAACTATCTGTTTAAATGTGTGGGTTTGGCGACACTGGTTTTCATACTAATTATGACATCAAAGCACTTCTATATGTTTTTACTGTTCTGTGAAAAATAACGTACTTAATACAATAACGTATATACCTATATATTATTGGGATTTAGATAGAGTTTTAACATCACTATTCGCAAATTAAATAAATATCAATTTTAATTTAACAAATAATGGTGTCTTAATTTTGTTAAAATTTATTATTTTATAGTTGAAGATTAATTACATTTAATTAAGTATGTAGGTATATTGAATAGTATTTGTCGATTTATTGATATAAAAATAGATACTAAAATACTAAGTGTGTAGTTAAGTTGAGGGTCTAAAATGCGTCTTGTGCCCTATGCTAGATTGTATTGATGCAAAGTAGACGTGACGCATGAAAAAGCCACGAAACAAATCTTCTGTGGTTTATGATAAACCGTTTATCGGTCATACCCACAAAGCGTCGTGACTCGTGAGTGAATATTCAACGAATTTTGTGTTGTGGTTGTAGATGTCTAAAACAGAACACACCACGTTCTTTCATTTCGATTTTAACGATTTCGCTCTATATGAGCAACATATTATACTTAGTTACAATACAAATGTCATACTTGATACATTGTTGTCGTGTCCCCATTCTTGCTGTAACCTATATAGGTGTGTGTATATGTATAACGTCCTGTCGGCGGAGTGGTGACACGTGCTTGCGACGATCGTGAAAATAAATTCCACATGTTATCTCATAAACCTATATATACGCAAAGATAATTTTCATTGCCCACATTGGAGCTTTATAAACTAATTATGGAATAATTATCATCCGCAGCTTTAAATATTCAAGGGTTGATTTTATGCGCTAATTAACTTTATGAAGTGTTAACAAAATTTAAAGTTAGAATTTAGGTTGCGGTTTCAAGGATGGTTACTCCATTTAAACGTAACGAAAGATAACTTGAAAGAAACGCAAAGTAATATTAAATAAAAATAACGAATTTAAAATGCCATTTGTTTAATCCGTTGTGAATAAAACCAGTTAATTCAAACCACGATACAACAAGTCAGTTTTAATGGTTATCAAAATAATTGATACGTACCTAAAAATCTACTTGGTAATTTATTACCCAAATTAAATTAGGTGTAGGTAGTTATAATATTGAAATTTTGAATATTTAAAATTGGTTAGGTAGGTACACACATATATGCAGAGTGAGAGCCCAGTACCTACTGCCAGACCTTACTTATTTTCTAAAGGAATCTGGAGCACCAAGTAATTTTTACCTTGTTGTATCTGTTGCTCGGTTGTATAATAACAGGAAATAAATTTAAAAAGATCGCTCCACACATACTGATTTCGCAGTGTCCAGTGAACAGCAAATAATTTTTAATTATGATACCGATATGGGTGTATAGTGTTAGCAGTATCGATAGGTACCAAGGTACTAATTATTAGTGTTGAAAGCACGTCCGGAGCACGTAAACAAAGCTATGCATTACCGTTTCCCGGTGTTAATCCTATACTTATAACAATAGAGTCTATCACAGAAGAGGGTCTGTCAAGATATCCGGTAGTACTTATCTATTGAATGAACAATCTGCTACCTACGCTTACGCCTCAATTGTTATGTCATAACAGCTCTTAAAGGTCATACCTAGTTGGTTATAAAAGCTTCAATAGAACTATAACATGTTAAGTAATAGTTATGTACTGAAGGTGCATTAATATTCTTAAAAAAACGCATCAATCTTCGAAGTGAATTAATATGAACATAATATGTAGGTATAATATATTATTCATTAACTATAAAGTACCTATAATTATTTATAACATGCTAACGCCGTTATTGTCGCGTATTCAGATATATAAATTACTATTTTCTAAGTGAAAAGACAGTATCTAGAGTCAGGACCCCACTAAATAATGTCAACTGACTACTGACCCTACTGATCACAGCTTCTCATAGTTTTTTTTTTCTATTCCTTTTGTGTAAACTGAATTGTACTTACTGTATTTATAGTAGTATAATTTATAATATGCTTAACCCTCACGTATTATGATCTCTATCTACAATAGCTTTATTATATACTTACAGTCTTGGTACATAAATTCACATGCCATTTCCTCCATCGTTTCCTTATTGCTGTTTGTTGAATAATATAATGAAATAAATGAAATAATATAATGAAATAAATACATATTTGTATTTTTTTCTTCCTTACGATTTTAATAAGAAAATATACCTACCTACTTATTGATTATAATAAGTTCACTTCTTTTAAATCTAAATTTCTATCTTATCTTATGTAGATAAATAATTCTAAAAGAGGTCTTTATCATCTTGAGCCAGAGCTTGAGACTATCGAACAGATATTTCTTTTATTGGTAATGCATTAACCTCAGTAAGCTTTATGAACATATTTAAACCACATGTGAAGAGTATAAATTGACTAAAAATATTATTGAACTTTTTAAAGTGCTTTGAACTTTGTAGAGTCACTAGAAAAGTACCTAAAGCACGAGCTTTTTTGTAGATAGTAAAATTTTTAATTTAATCTAAAAAACCTCTAGTAACTACTCGATACACGTTTACTATTTTTAAAATAATGTACCTAATAAATTGTTAATTAGGATCAATTATTGTAATGAGAACAATGCATAGCATCAGACACCAGACACCATCGTCGATTTATCAAAGATGGTATGAGTTCAATAATTTCAAAACATCCCACCCAATGACAAGCAAGCATAACACAGCAAGTCTGTGTGTATAAACAGGTAGCATAATTCGTTCATTACAATGTATTTTTTCCAAAAAAAAAATGGAAAAATATGTAGATACTTACCTATTTGCTGTCGAAAAGGCAATGTTTTGTGCTGGTTTTGTGATTTTCATTGACGTAGCAAAAAAGTTAGGAATTTACTTTTAAAAGAATGTTAGGGAATATATTCGGCCATTTTTTTGGGGAAAATGTTTGATGACAGTACTTTTTAAGCAAGCGATGAATATATCGCTCGGCAATTCAAAATATAAATTATTTGGATCAATTTAAATCTGCAAAACCTAAACCTATAAATATCAATGATAAATAAATAAAAGCGTCCGTTACACTCGATTATTTTAAGAGATTCGCTAATTCGGTCACTCATTTGAAATAAATGGATCCCATCTGTGCCCCCCACGGAGATGTTCATTATTCAAGCAGCTCCAGCCACCATCTGATTAAAGATATACATATTTAGATGCAGTCTTTTAACGCTCCATAGACGTTGGGAGCAAATGACATGAAACGCTTCCATTACTGTAATGAAACTACGATGGCCACATCTTATTTTATGTACGTTTTCACCTTTTTTCACAAAAAAATGTAAAATTTACTGTATAGCAGTGCTAAGTGCTAACGCATATGTTAACGAAGCACATTTGCACTTGAGACACTGAAACAATAAAACCTAACTAAAATATATTTTTTAGTAATTAGGTATATTAGATTCTAGATAACGGTACAGGTTCTAAGCGAGTTAGCAATAACGAAAATCAGGGATCTAATAAGATTCGGCTATAGATGATTCAATTTGCAATCCTCCGAACTCAATATGAAGAGCAAATTAAGGTGATTGGTGTAATTTTTTCTGATAAAGGACTAGTATAATCATCTCATACCTACTAGCCTAATATTAAATATTACAACCAAATTGCAGGCAGAGGCAATAGGCAAGAGAGGGGAATCTTGGTCCGTGGAGATATTATCATTTATCACAAATATGTATCTATAATATTAAGATTATATCTAGTATATTATATAAACAAAATATTATCAGATATTGTGAGGGTCATAATAAATTTAATAAGTATTGACCCAAATCATGACCGTAAAGCAGTTTCCTTTGTTTCAGGGCTAGCGGATTCACAGAATTCACGCGCGCAGCGGCTAGAGCCGCGACATCAGATCTCATCCCCGGATGGTTCATTCACACGCCAAACGCACTGGGCAGCGGCCGGCGTGATGCGGTTACGCACTTAACTATGACGACGGCACTGCGCTCGCTAAATGTTGCATCGATAACCGGTCACCATTCTTTGTGCCAAGTTTCAATTTCATCGGCACTCTCACTTCGCGAGTAGTCGCACGTGCACCACCACTTGTGCGGCGCGAGACTCAGTTATGCAACATTCACACTTCAAGACTGTTTGCTAACGCCTCTTTTGGTGCAGTGGAAACGATTTTCAAAACTGAAGTTCGTTTTGGCAGGCATTGTCATCGGCGCTAATGTAAACAAACCGAACGAAATCTGTGTGAATATTAATTGTATTGTTGTAAAAATGACATCGCGTTCCAAAGAGAAGGTAGCGGCCGCATTCAAGAAATTGTTCCGAAGCTCAGAAAAGCGGGAGAATGACGGTGCAGGGCCGAGTGGCTCTCCTTCAAGACGAGGCTTATTTCGACGGCACAGGTAATTTATCTATTATTATCGCTCTAGCGCCAATGTAAACAACTGTAAACAATTACTGTTTACTAATAGTTTTTCAAAACGATTTATTTTTACTCTCTTATTTTACACAGTATGAAATTGTTTTAGAACCTTGGTGGTTTTTTTGATGCCCTTGATACCAAAATTTTGTATGTAAACATTTGTAGTTTAGTATCTAATTCAAACAGACGAACACTATTTAATTCAACAGTAAACGTATTAAAATATTATTGGAATTTACGAATGGCCATATCTATTGTAGGTAGGTATATCCTACCTACCTTACCTAATTAATTGTTCAATAAGATGGAGTATTTATTCATGTTAGGTATATAATTTCCTTAAATCATTTCCAGATGGTCAGCATTTACATGCAATTATAAATACAGCATTTACAAAAGTTAAACATATGATACAACGATGAATATAGGTACTCTACAAATCTACAATAGCAGCGATGAAAAAGAATAACGCTTATCATGCAATTTGACAATGAATTTTATTAAGGATTGATATCAAATTAAACAAAAAATACACTTTTAGAATAAGGTATAAAATGCAGGAATCATAATTACATAATTAGGTATATCAACGAACTTCTGTTTAAGCTCGCCAAGCGCCACTATCTAATATAAAGTAGACTGTACATTGAATAGAATATTAAGATACTTGATTACATTATCACTTTTGAACGATATTCAATATTTCAAGTTTCATTGCATTCCGTAAATTATTATCTAATTGTAGATAATATGTAGTAATAATATTTTAACTATTGATAGGAGTTAGACAGTATTGGTACGTACCTAACCCACAAACACCAGCAAACAGAGGATTTTAATAACCAAAATGTCGCTTTAAATCAATAATCTAGTTCTGCTGCTCTACATTTTTTTACGATACAGATACAGTCAAGTTTTTATGAACGTAATACGTACACGGAATTGTAATAACTTTTTTGTGTAGGTAGGGTCATAAAAACGAAATTTATTTGAGTAAATAGAACTTGACGTGAACAGTGTTTATTTGAGAAAAGGTATTAGGTATATAGAATATAATTACTGATAAAATAATAAAGACACGGAACTCAAACGTAGCGGCCAAAATTTGTACAACACATGTGATACAGAGTTTGACGTCACACCTCATTACAAATTGAAACCAAGCCTTTGTGACGTGCATAAGATTGAGGAAATTGAACTTTACTAGAAAAGAGATTGTAAAATCTTGTCGCCCTTTGTGTATATGTCCAATGTCCATAATGAATAGGTACCCATTAGGCCCTTCATTGACTCATGTATCTTACATTTAAATCAGATAATTATTATGAATACTACTTTATTAACCGCTTTGTATGAAGTAATTAAACATGGATGCAAATAAATTAAAAAAAAAATAATGCAAATAATATAATACTTAAAGTGGCTAACTAACTAAGTATATCCTTTCTAGTTCTTCCGGAAAATTAGAAGCTGGTATTCATTTCATTTCAATTTAACACAATTTTGGAGTTGGAGTAGTATATCATTTTTTTTTTTTTTTTTTTTTCAATCATTTATTCAAGGCTTTTGAACGAATGTTCATGGCAGCCCCATTGTAACAATCAACTTACAAACTAAACACAAATTAATAAACATAATATATATCTAAATAACAATGAGAACGCCTAGGAGCCAGCGCTATACGTTGAAAGAAAATCTCCCACCATGCCATACACCAACCCTGCCTCCTCCGAGCAAGGGTTGGATAACGAGCTACAAAAAATTCCCATATTGGCCCGCGAAGCATCTAGCTTTTGAAATAATTCCACACGTTTCGTCTCATTCCGGACACACTCCACAAGCACATGATGCACGTCCTCGGTCTTTCCACAAATTATACACAAAGAAGACTCTATTTTACCCATCATATGCGCAAAAGCTCTTAATGGCATGTGCCCGGAACGCAATCTATGTGCCAACACAACAATATTGCGCGGTATATTTCCAACAAACCAAGGAGAACGATGAGGCTGACTTTGCATAATTTTGTACCAAATGCCCTTTGTTTTTGAACGGATATCAAAATACTCGCGCCACTGCTCCAAACATAAAAATTTAAATTTAGGTAAAAGTTCATAGTGATTCGGAAGAATATAAATTTCCGAACCGTCACTGATTGCTGCCTTTGCCAAACGATCAGCCTCCTCATTCCCTGCTAAGCCAATATGGGAAGGTATCCACTGCAGTTTTACATTTATATTATTTTCAATTGCCTTATTAAATTTACTTATAATATCGTATGCCATAGGATAGCCTCTAAAAGTCCCATTTAAACAGTGCAATAAATGTTGTATAGCGCTTTTACTGTCACTAAGTATAACTACACTATCCTGTGCCTTATAATTATCTAGAATATGGGATAAAGCTGCTGATATAGCAAACAACTCCAAAGTCATGATACAAACAGGCGACGAATTTTTATAACAATCTTCTACTTTAGAAGTAACATCGATATAAGCACAACCAGAGGGCAGCCCGGTGCCCTTTGATCCATCCGTAAATATTTTAAAACAATGACTATACTTAATATTAATTTCACGAACAACTTCATTTTTTAAAACCAATGAATTATAATTTTTTTTTGAATCCCGTATACAATCCAAGTAATCACATATATATTCTTTAATATTTGCTCCAGGGACCCAATTTTTAAACCGAAACAATTCTAAAGTGTTAGAGGTAAAAAGCCTCTCATCCTTAATTTCTATGTAAGTTAACGCCAACAGTGGCTGCTTTTTTCTAGACCAATAATTATTTGTACAAAGAGCACCGAGCTTGTCCAAAAGACTAGTAGCGGGATTATTACAAAAAGATTTGGCTTTAAGACAATATTTGTAAGCTAAATATTTCCGACGTATAGCTAGCGGAGGTATACATATTTCACTCTCCATTACGTGCACTGGCGTGGATTTAATAAAGCCACCAATAATTCTTAACGCTTGATTTTGTATTTTATCAAGTTTAGAAACATGACATTGTGCACTGTTGTCGTATAAAAAGCTACCAAAATCAATTCTACTCCTAATGATACTTATATATAGCCTTCTTAAGTGCTTAGGATGAGCTCCCCAACCGCTACCAGCTAAGACTTTCAATATATTGATGAATTTTTGAGTATTGCCGCAGACTTCATTTATGTGCCTACCCCAACGTAAAGAGCGATCCAGCCAAACACCCAAATATCTAATATTTTCATTATATTTTAAATCTAAATTATTGATTTTAAGAGTAATATTATGTTGTCTTCGTCCCCTGCTAAATAGGCAAAAATTTGTTTTATCTACCGATACCTGTAAACCTATATCATGAAGTAAAGATACTAAAATATTTAATGCATTTTGAATGTCCTGAACGCTATTATTAATAACGGGATTACTCGAATATATCACAAAGTCATCAGCGTACTGACCTATTCCTACACTAATGGTTTTACTAATCTCAGCAGTAACCAAATTAAAAAGAAGAGGAGATATTGGATCGCCTTGGCACAAACCGTTAGACGCCCACCTAACCAAAAGATTACTACTACTACAGCTATTATTACTATTATCATTACAGTAATCAGAATTATTAATTAGTAGATGTCTCTCACTTAAAAACTCCCAAAAATAATTGCACATTTTATAACCCACATTTAAAAGGTCTAATTTTTTAATTACGGCTTCAGTAAGAACATTGTTATACGCCCCTTCTACATCAATGAAACAAGCTAACGTCGGTATATTTTTAGTAAGACCAATCTGAATTGACGAGACAAGGCAAGCTACTGAATCTAGACAAGAACGCGATTTTCTAAACCCTGTTGTATGAACAGACAAAATACTATTTCTTTCCACATACCATTCTAATCTTTTACCAATCATATTATGAAATATCTTACATATGCACGATATTAAGGAAATAGGCCTCAATTTGACTTCGCTATTTAAATTTGAATTTAACTTAGGTATAGGTACAATTTTAATATCCCTCCATTGTTTAGGAATATAGCCAGTATCGAATATATCGTTAAAAATTTTAAGCAGATGGCGTTTACCTATTTCCGGGAGATTAAATATCATAGAATAAGTAATACTATCATTTCCTGGGCACGTGTCTTGCTTTTTGAGACACACCTCTAACTCTTCTAAACTGAAAGATGATTCAAGTAAATTATTTACCGATGATAATTCTGGCTTACGTGCTTTTACAAAATCAGGAGCTAATTTACATAGTAATTCTTGTAAATCCCGTGTCGGAGCTCTAAATCGGGAATTCCGATTACCTTTGATCCATTTAACTTTATGCCACATATCTGATAACGTAGTTCTTTCATTAATAGAATCGCAAAATTTCTGCCAGTCAATAGACCGAGCTTTTCTTAATTCAGATTTAAATGATTCATTTTTACTTTCCAATATTGTTAGATTATGTGGAGTAGGATTTCGTCGAAATATGCCTAAAGCTAATCTACGTTGGGCAACTAAATGAGAAAGAGATGGGTTCCAGTATGACTTAGGCTTGAATTTATTCTCAGGGTCAATGCTTACTTTTACAAATGGAATATGTTTGTCAGCAGCTTCATTTATACTTTCAACAAATCTATCGTAAGCAGCTTGAATACTCTCAGATTCTATACTATATTCTAGTAACGCGAGTTCGAGAGCACTAGAAAAATCTGTCCAATTAGCTTTTTTAAAATTTCTCTTTTTAACAAAGTGGCCAACATCCTCAAAATTTACAGAAACTTTGATTATCATGTGGTCACTACCCAGATTTTCATTCATTACACCCCATGTAAAATTTGCAATAACGTCAGACGAAACAAATGTAATATCCGGAGAAGTCTCTTGTACAAGGTTATTAACTAATTTAACTCTAGTTGCGGTTCCTGTATTCATAGCAATAAAATCATTATCTAGTGAAGCATCTAACACCTGAGTACCCCTGACATCACTTTTCGAGGACCAATTTGTATGATGCGCGTTAAAGTCTCCGGCTATTATCGTTTTATGTCTATACAAAGAAAAAAGTTCATCCCAATCTGATTGAGTTGTTCTAACTGATGACGGACAATAAATAGAAACTATATTTTGAATAAATTTACAATTTAATAATTTTAAGGCTACTGCTTCTATTCCAGGATTTTTAATGTTAACATGATTTACTTCAGTTATGATTGATTTGTGAACTAAAATTGCTACCCCCCCATAAGAATCAATTCTATCCTTTCTATGCATACTATAATTACTCATATTTATACTTATTTCCTCATTCAACCAAGTCTCGCTTAAGATGGCTATATGTATCTTATTCTGTATCAACAAACATTCTAACTCTAACAATTTTGGTTTGATGCTTTGCGAATTCCACTGGACTATGTTAATGAAGCGCTGCTTAACAGGAACGCTATCCATGACCGAAAATAGATAGAAGATTAGAGAAGAATTCTCCTCTTCTAAATAAATCCGCTACCAATGGGTAGCACTCCTCAAACATTACCCTTAACACGTCCGTGAATTTCTCGCTCAGCATTTTTCTTGATAAAATAATGTCTCTTAATCTATTAAGTAACCTAATAAAACTAAAGTTATGCTTCTCTCTGGTTTCATAATCTTCTCCATTACACTCACTTATTTCCTGATCTACAGTTTTCTCTTTATCATCACGTTTTTTCCTGGGTTTATTTTTCATTTTTTTTTTAACTTCTTGTCCCTCTTTCACTGAAATGTTCTCTGACTCCTTATTTAAAAATTGATGATCGTTAGTGTATTCCTTATCTATATGTTTTTTATTCAGGTTTAATACCGCTCCACTGTACGTTTCAACATTCCTATCGACGCTCATATCATTCGGTATATTTATACTTGTATTCTCCACTATTGTATCCTGACTTCCTAAAGAACCTGTTTTCATCTTCTCTGTATACACCATCAATGCTTTTTTATATGAACAGTTCTTCACGCTCATTATACATCTTAACTCTTTTTCTTTTTTAAATTCTGGACATATACTTCTTTCAATCGCCATATGTGGACCGCCACAATTTACACATTTGAAAAATTTTGTGTCACAATTCTCGTGGTTAAGACCACACTTAGGGCACACTCTTTTTTTATGTGGACAGAATTTTTTAATATGACTAAAGCGCCAGCAATTCGCGCACTGCGAGACTGGAAATGTATACGGTTCCACTATAAAACGACAACCGTATGCAGAAACATAAGGCGGTATAGCGGTACTCTTAAAACAAATGCGAATAGTTTCACTGTCAACCCATATTCCTTCACTATTTTGACGACGTAAACGCCGCAAAGACACTATCTCACTCTCACATACAAAAATTTCTTTTAACTCTTCTATACTTGTGTCTAAATCTACTTGCCTCACTATGCCATAACAAAATTTCAGCTCATCAGTTCTATAACATCTCCAATCTCTCTTAATTAATTCTTCGCATTGTATTAAAAGGTCAGCATTCTCTTTATCTCCAAAAGCAATCGATACTTTATAATTACTTTTAAATTTAATTCTTACTATATTCTTAATGTTCAAGTCCCTTAACAGTTTTGCGAAAGCGATTTGTTTAGGAAGTTGATCTTTTGACGTCAGAGTTACCTCATATATTATATCCGAACATTGAGAGTGAATCGAACTATTGTTCGTTACCTGAATGTCGTTTACTGCATTTCTTTTCGACTGCTTCTTAATTAACCGCTTCGATTTTCTATTTACCTCAATGAAATCATCATTGTCTAAATCACTATAATCTCTCACCCGTTTACGATGTATTGATTCGTCCGAAGACATAACCGCAGACATAGGGTGTAAACCAAATAGTTCGCCACCCGATTCTTCGTTAAACACACTACCGCATGGTTCGATCGCACACGCATTGTCAGACATTTTTATACGACGATAAGCGCCTGCGCGTAAACAACACGTACAGCTCACACGGCTGGCGCCGAGCGACTGTAGTATATCATTTACGCCTGCGAACGGTGTAAATATGAATACTGGGAATATTAGACAGCTGGCTTGATCACAAACGCCATAGCTCTCGCTTTGTCATAACCACAATCGATTGACTTGATGTATTGTTTTTATTGTTCGTTTGAAGTCATTGAAAGTTGTGTGAATCATAGGTCATGAACTTTTATGTGATAAATCGTATAAGTACTAAGTATATGTACCAGGTACCTACTAAATAAAGTATATCGGAAAATACAAGACCGGCGTATATTTTTTTAAATAAATCTTTACAGTAAGATTACTTATAGAATGACCTTAATATGCAAACGATCGATATCAAAGTAAAATAAAAATCAAAACCTATTCTTGTTACAAAAGTATAACATTTTTTTCCTTTTGGAACAAATCCCTAGCTCTACCCCCGATCAACGTTTTAATGTCAACCCAACCTTCCTCCAGCGTTCTCATAAATACTTATTTTACCAATACGTTTTATCACAGACTAATAATAATATACTACGTATACGGTTTTATGCAGTGGTGCAGAGCAGTGGTGGCTCAGTGGTGAGACCTCGGACTTCGAATTGATAAGTCCGGGGATCGAGACCAGGCGAGCGCGCAGGAAATAAATTGATTTTTTCAATTTATCTGCGCATGTTGTAACATTACCACTGCTCGAGCGGTGAAGGAAAACATCGTGATGAAACCGACATGTCGAAGAATTAAAAAGTTCGACGACATGTGCCATCCGCCAACCCGCACTTGGCCAGAGTGGTGGATTATGGCCTGTACCCTCATAGGAGGCCCGTGTCCCAGCAGTGGGAACATATATGGGCTGATGATGATGATGATACGGTTTTATACGTAGGTATACCTATACAGTCCTACATGTGTATTTTCTTATGTAACACAAACGCTACATATATACTGTGATTTGTTTATAAATTACCAGTTACGCAATTCCCCTTAGTGTGACGAAGTCTAGAAGACATGGTAGTTCTATAGTTACGTAGATATTGTGGACGAAGAGTGTGACCTGAGGCAACGCGACAATATGTTATATCATTTTAGCCTAGTTATAGCGCTATTGTTTACAATCAAAATTCATAATGAAGTAAAGTTCGATTAAAATATTTTCCCACATAATAATATCTAATTCCTAATAATATAAAAAAATAGTAAAACATAATTAATTAATTATATATTAATTTTTACTACTTTTTCAGCGGCATTACACAAATAAATCACGTCCTCTTATGGATACGTAAGACCTTCTCTATCTTTAAATACATAATATGAATGAATTATTATGAGAAGGTGCGTTTGCTACTAAAGCTGATAAACAGTCCGTGCACTCTATTTTTTGATAGTAGGTAAATATTTTGTTACATAATATAACCAGCAATATAGGAGATGACGTGCTGTGAAATAAAAGAATGATCTAACGGCTCTAACGCTGTGGGTATATTTAGATAACCCTCGAAATTTCTCATAAATTATTCGTTAACCATAGTATCTTCCTATTGTGATGCTGACCTGTGCCCTTTAGTATGTAGAGTAATTTGTTCCAGGGACGCACAGTTTCCGATTAAGTATTATTTAAGTTCCATGGGCACGAAAAGCTTCTTGTAGGTGCTTGTAGATAGAACTGACTGAACTGAGTGGCCGACGGATTGTTATTTATAGTCCCCGTAGAATCTTATCACTGAAAAAAGGATCTCTAGGCCTAAGTTTTGTTCTAATAAATTGATATAAACGTAATACCTAATATCGTAAGTTTACTTACTTAGTTCTTTTTTAATTTATATAAACATGTTTTGTTAGTTTTATTCGAAGTTATTAAATAATATTATTTTAATGTAATTTAAACGTAATTATAATTTATTAGTAACAAGTGTCAATGTGACTTCTGCAAAGAGTATAATATTAAGGACTTCTGCTTTATTTGCGTTTGGCACCGGTATGCACCTGTATTTTAACTACCTATTTGCTTTATTATTGATCTGTCTTCAAGATTAGTGATCTTTAGACTTTATTCGTCCATACAGTTTCGCGTTCAGCTGATTCTTCAGATTCCTGTGCGAACTTGGACAGTTTAGTAGTATAATGTTGTGTTGGGTTCTTACGACAACTTATATTTTCTACTTACAAAAAATGCCACGTTGTGTGAATTGTTCCCTGTCTTTAACCCATCCAATACTCTATAGTCAAGTCAGGGAAGTCACGAACATGGATCAATCTTACAAGTGTAAGTGTAACATTTTCATTGTATGTATATTATATGTAGTACCTACGGTCTATTTAATTTCACTTAGTACTTTTCTACTTCGTTCTCATGTCTTTAGAATTTTTTTTCCACATAATTGATACTTATCGTAAGCCCAAATGGAGAGCGTTTGAGCTATAATATCTCATTATAAGGACAAAATAGTTTGTTGTTTATAAATTATCTATTATTTATTAAAATGCAAAAACTTCTTCTTGAAGTAAAATAATATGAACATATAAAATTATGTAGATGTTTTTTATTGTTTAAGGTGGCAGGTAGCAGTAGCAGACGAAGATATTTTACTATGTGTAAAATGTTTTCTGATACTCCATAGAGTTTCTATAATCTATTGAATCCTCTATTGGACCAGCACCTGCATGAGTGAGCTTTTGATTAAAAGCAAATGGAATTAATGTGGAAAGTAATTTGTTGGAAATCTATCACAAAGTGCCATCTAGTGCTTGCATTGTAGGTGAAAAAATATGGGTATCATTTAAGCTATCACCAATTTAATTAGTTTTGTGTTTCTTAAATAATAGGGTTTGTCCTCAAAATAGTAGATCTGTCACCAAAATGTAGTCACCAAACAATGCAAAATCAGTTCCACAATAAATCACTTAAAATCCTGAGATATAAGGTCTAGTACCAAATAAATGTTTTTGTATGTATTATAATAGGTGTGTCCTAATAAGTATTTAAGCAAACTAATTTAAAGAGATCACCAATAAATCATATTATGTTACTAGAAAATTGCATTAAGTTCAAATAAAAAATTAGGGTTGTCATGATCGTTTTGACCAAAAGATTCTAGACTCCCAAGGTTCTAAATTTCCACTAGTAGTATATATAAATTATATTTAAATAAAATTTTTAGCAGAGTAGTAAATAAAACAATTAAAGTCAAAATAATCAATATTTATTGTTTAAAATAATTACCACTGAACAATCAGCGCTGGTTTAAAATAGCTGGCTTATGGCTAGCAGAATAGTAGATAAAACACTTAATTAAAGATAGAAATTAGATAATTAGAAATACAGAATAGTAAATTGATCATTTTTTCATTAAAATTATAAATTGATATATTAAATTGGTAACGAATACTATTAATTTAATATCTGAACGAAATAAAATGTTACTACTGTATTGGTAACAAAATATCAAATAAAAAAGAGTCGCAGTCAGGGATCGATAATCGATTTATTTGGTGACAGATCTACCATTCTGAGCACCGAGCTATTATTTAAGTAACAAAACTGTTATTATAAGAACGAAGTTTATATTCATGTAATGCAATATAATTTTATTGGTTATCGATCTCTTATTTTACACATAAATTAATATTAATTTGATAATTCATACCTGGGAACAATTTTTGTTTATTTGAGAACGAAAATATTTCGTGGTGATAGATCTATTTATTAGGTGATACAACTTGATGACACATATAAATTTTGGTGATAGAAAATATAGTTCCCAAAAAATATATTATGAAATCTTATATTTCTTAATAATACCTAAGTAATTCTTCTATGTACCTACATGAATATCAGATCATCTCAGTATCATCGAACCGCAGCCCATACAAATTTTGGCATACTGCTTTTCGAGAATTGAGTATATCAAACAAAATATTTATCACATATTATATTTCATAGTATGCCTTAGCGCAAACATTCGGAGATCTGGTGAATATTCTTGGCCTTTATTAATCATTCTCTTAATGAGAGCTGCTGCAGAAACTCCGCACGATTCTAGAAGGTCAAATTACTCTTGAGGAATTGATCTCTTTTGTTTCAACTTGGTGAGTATTTGCGACATGTTCTCTACTTTTTTTTTCAAACGCCGACATGTTGCATATAGGGCGTTGCATCGCATTCGGCGACGTTTAGCTACGTCTTTCAATCGAATAATTTCTTTTTTCAATTTCCGTATTCTTGAGGTATCTTCTACATTTGAAGGCATTTCTGAATCGTTATCGTTTAAAGTAGAAGTAGAAGGTTGGTGTTGCACAAAAGGTACAGTTTTTTTACCAGAATTTAATGACGCTGCTGCTGGGGAATTATGATCAGTTGGTGTTGTTGGAACAAGAAAAAGCGATGGGACAGCTGTACTTATTAATTTGCGTAGTCCTTTTTTTGTTTCATAGAAATTGGAATCAAGAAAGTGTACTGAACAAACTTTATTCCATATGTTTGGCTCAAAATTTGCTTGATTTAAAGCAGTAATCCACTTTTTCATCAAGTTTCGATCTTTTGGGAATCTGAAAAAATAAGAAAAAGTCTACTTAGTTACATATGTATAATTTTAATATTTTAACTTTTTTTCGGATATGTTATTCAGTATTTTGGGTACCTAGGTTTATCCTCAAAATATTTTACTCTATATTTGTAGATAACAACTAACTAGTTAGGAACCTTTATTTTTCTTACAAAATTTTATCTATATCTTTTATTAAATATATCATTTTTTATTTAATATCCATTCCATACCTACCAAAATCTTCAAAATCACTTTAGCAGTTCAGAAAATATATCGTAACATTACATAGGTACTTTACATTTACACTATAATCAGTAGGTATATTATTATTAGTCTGTGCTATATTAATAAATTATTCGCATTCAAAATATTAGATAGTGAATCATACAAAACACACCACTTAATTATTTATAGGTAATAGGTACATTTTTAAGTAATAATTTTTAAAGTCAAATAAATATGTTAAAACTAGCTTACCGCCCGCGGCTTCGCCCGCTTTGTCTAAAATCTAATAAATTATAATATACTAAAACCTTCCTCTTGAATCGCTCTATCTATTAAAAAAACCGCATCAAAATCCGTTGCGTAGTTTTAAATATTTAAGCCTTAGATCATTTATGCATACAAAGGGACAGAGAAAGCGACTTTGTTTTATACAATGCAAATGTAGTGATGTATTCTTCTATATAGTAAGCTTTATATCGAGTACAGCGTTCGCGAATCGCGTTGGTCAAGTAACACATGTCTTCGATCACGAAGCGGCAGTGAGGTGCGCGGGCTAGCCTGCGCGTGCCTACCTCCCACTTCTTCACTCCCGCAATGCTGGATTTATTTTCATAAAAATAAGTACAACAATCGACTTACTGATGAAATGTAATAGTGGATTTCAATTTTGTGTGATTTCTAGAATCATTCTTGCAAAATCGAACTGCACATTTCACCATTTTTATACGTAAATATGGAAAAAACCTCTAGAGAAACGCACTTTGATAACGCTCAACCACGACTACACGCGCTCGCGGGGGGAACGTCGTTTTGTTCTCACCCGTACCTACAGTTCCCACTTCGTTGCGTTGTGTGCGCGCTCTATAAACGTAGTCTTATACTTTATGAGCATTTTCACATTATCCGATCCGATATCGGTATCGGAGCAAATAGCACACCCCGGACACTCCATACAAAATGATCGTTTTGACAGTCACACTGTAGAGACTGCAAATGTGTGTGTTAACGCTTTATGGTTGGCACATTTGTGACTACCGTAAAAAAAAATTCGCGTTTTTCTGATGAAATACATCCGTAAACAGCACAATATCTAACCATTTTCTACGAAAAACGATAATCACAAATCCAAAATAATAAAATTACTTTGAGTCAATTTGATTAATGTTGTCAAACTTCGTTGCGTATCGTCCTTGCAGAAAAATATCGCCCATTTTATGTCTGATCGCGCGGGGGTGAGGTAAGTTTAATTTTGGCGGGAGGCGGAGAGTGTCCGTTCTGTAGCGTTTAGCTACTATTATGTATTCTGTGCAAATAGTATCCGATATTCGATATTGCTCTTTCAGTCATTCATTATCTAAATATTATAAAAAATAAAATATATTTTTTAGTTTCAAATTAAAAGTATTTTAATTAACTCTGCAGCATGTAGGTATTGATGCATCTGCCATACCTACTTTAAATTTTACGAAACGAGTTTTGAAATTCTTTGAATTCTGACCCTGAATGAATCAGCCACATAATGGACACAATATTTTAATCCCTCTCCGAGATTGGAATTTTGAATAACTTATAATTTAGTGAGTGTTGAAGTTTGCGCGGCTGAAACTATTTCAGATAACGAATACCGATTATGTGACCCCATTTTGGACGAAACGTTGATTTCTAGGTCGAGCGGTGACGGGAATCGGGGCTCATTTCTCTGAAACCTGATGCCGTAATATAAAGATCAAGTTGATTTATGCATAGGAAAAATGTTCCCTTATTGATGTTCCTTGAAGCACGAAGTACCTATTTGTTACATAAGACATGCGATATAATAGGACCTTCTTTATATTGTGTTGAACTCAAAAATAACACATGATGTGTTTGGTAGTTACTACCTCTAAAAACGTCGTATCGCATCATCATATCAAGCAAGCTTCTATATTATTACTGAAGAGCGTAGTCAATATTTAATATTGATGTTTTGCATTAAAACAAAACATGTATTATGTGTCGAATAAAACACACAGCGTTGGGATGAAGAAGCTGTCTATGAATCCCCTAAATCTATAGAAATAAGTTCTACCTTACCTCTTGTCTATGGATCTTTCACCTCACTAGCAAGGGCGCGTCCCTTTATCTACTTCCGCCTCTGACGCGCCGCCATCTTCCAAGCGCATAGCATCTTCATCAGCAAGCAGTAAAACTCAACGCTGTGTGTTTTATTCGACACATAATACATGTTTTGTTTTAATGCAAAACATCAATATTATGTGTCTTTCTAAAACACACAGCGTTGGGATGAAGATGTGTTTGATATCTGCTGGTGAAGAAAGAGTTACAAACGCTATGTTGAAATATAACTTATCTGTTGACATTGTAATACTTAGTGTTGTATTACAAACTAAAATTTATTTCTCAAAAAAAAAATGCTAAATGAAAATGCTGTAGGTATTGTCAAATAAAGCTATATTATAGAAATTTCAAAAAACAATAATAAAAGGCTATTGCCCACAAAAAAAAAAAAAAGAAAAAGAACATCTTTTCTTGCTTAACAACTAAACTAACAAACTCTTTTCTTAAAACTTAAATTGTTATCTTTAGGTAACATTTCAACTTAATACACATTAATGTCATGACACTGACTAAATAAATGGACTATACAATATGCTTAGTGCTTTTATATAACATCTAAAACAGTCTTGGTTTATTGTGCAACAGTAATAGAAATTAAATAAAGAAATATAAATCAATTATTATACCTCAAAGGAACATAAAAGAGATCAGTCTCAGTCAATTCTTAATAATAAAGCCTCTAAGGCTTGATATCCTACTCAATAAGCTCTGCTTATTAATCAATTAAAACAATATAGTAAAGGAAGAGATACAAAACAATCAACATTGGCAAAATTGTGCCCTAAGTATTAATACTAAATATCACACTGATTATAATAAGTACTTAATTAATTTATTAGATGGGTTTAAAGTTATCAAAAAGTAAAACTGACTCACTGTCCCTGGCTGGCTTTACCGGTCGGCAGTAAAATTTTTTAAAAGTCAGCATACTCTTCCAATTGCCCCTCTGAAGGATCTCCTCAATGGGTTGGTCCTCTAACCAACCTTTTGACGCCACTGCTGACCTGATACTGCCGGGAGGGGCTGCTATGCCTACTGACTTCAATATTGACCTTATCCAACCTGAGATCAGGGTCCGAGTAGCGGGCTTAACTTGACCCTTTACTGATAAAAATAAATTATCTATCTCTGTGCCTGAACGCCTATCTTCTGAGATCTGAATTAGCTTTTCTATGTGGGTCACTGGGCATATGGAAACATCTGGGTGCCTTGACAAACACCAACCTGACTGTTGGTGTGTTGCTGTATCTGTCTTGGATCCAAACTCAGGCCAGAATATAATTT
Organism: Colias eurytheme; assembly: GCF_061535395.1. Lineage (NCBI taxonomy): Eukaryota > Metazoa > Arthropoda > Insecta > Lepidoptera > Pieridae > Colias > Colias eurytheme. The sequence goes on along the minus strand of NC_142981.1, from coordinate 4,736,994 downwards.
TATCTTCCCGTCTGATAAAACAGTCCTTAGAGATCCTAAGAAGAGTTAGATCATGGATTCTTCTGCCCGATGCTAATAACAGGATTAAAGCTGTTCGCCTTGATATCTCAAACAGGGTTGAATTACCATCTGATGATCTAAGCCAGTTAACCAGAATCTCTATGTCCCAGATTGCTTCTTTTCTTTGTCTTGGTTTAGCTATAGCAATAGCTCTTAGGACTTGCTGTACAAAGAAATTGGTGGTGATTCTCTCCTCTGATGCACCATAGAAGGTTGATATCGCTGACTTATGCAGTAGAATTGTACTGTAAGCCAGATTGTGCTCCAAATGTAGGCTTGCTAAGAACTGAGCGACGTCATTACCAGAAGGTGCCCTGATGTCCTTGTTATTAGATCTGCACCAAGCCAACCACCTCCTAATTGGAGCCAGTGCGGTTGCCAGTGTGGAGGGACGCCAACTAGCTACTAGCAAATCCTTCTCTTTTGTACTCCAGTGGGCTATTTGTCTCCTCCACCCCCAATCTCCCAAGCTAGCAGTTTCAGGTTCTCCACCTGAGGGGGAGGCAACGACGTTGATAGATCTATGAGGCAACTCCGTAGGTTCTGTATGACAAATGGTGGACTGAGTGCTCTCGACCTCAGGTCCGGAAGCCAATAACACTGAGCCCACTGGGGGGCTATTACAATGTACCTGCCCTGTGCCCTGTTGAGGTGTGCTAGTACCTGTGGGATTAGACTGGGTGGCGGAAATACCCAGGCCAGGTGCCAGCTCCACTGCTGCCTGAAGGCGTCGCAGAACTCTGCGCAGGAATCTCCTGCATCTAAGCTTACATACCTTGGTACTACTGCGCTTCTTTGAGAGGCGAACAGGTCGATGTCTGGTACTCCCCATTTCCGGAATAACACTTCTGTGGCGTGGGGTAGAAGATGCCACTCTGGTAAGGGTTGTCCTCTCGAAAGGCGATCCGCTATCCCATTGAGGCGGCCTGGGAGGTAGGATGCCGACAGAGTTAATTCTAACTTCTCGGCCAGACAAAGCACCTCGGATGTTAGTGATAAGAGGGCTAATGACTTTGTCCCTCCTTCGTTCCTTATGTGAGCGACCAGAGTCCGATTGTCGGACTGTATTAGTATGTGGGCCCCTCTTAGTGTACTTTGGAGTCTTTTTATTGCAGCGAGCACAGCATATAGTTCCTTGACATTCGAGTGCCAAGTTCTCTGTTTGCCTGTCCATCTCCCTGACAGGTAAAGGCTGTTCAGCTGTGCACCCCAGCCCGCATCCGCTGCGTCTGTGGTAAGGAAGTGTGTTACCTGTTTCCTTATAAAGGATATGCCGTTCTTGCCTATGTTTCTCCTCCACCACATCAGGTCTTGTGTCGCAAGGGGAGGCAAGGCTCTCCTCACTCTGGGTCTGCTCCGTGCAAAACTTCTGAGAAATATCTGGAGACGGCGACTGTGTAGTCTGCCGCCTCTCAGCGTTAAATTTGCAAAATTCATCATCCCTAGGACCACTTGTAACTCTCTTTGAGTGCAGGACGATCTTGTTTCCATTGCCGCCACTGTATGTTCTATCTTTAAAGCTTTCTCGTCTGGTAATGACACAGACATCCGTCTCGTGTCCCACATTAGGCCCAAATATTCGAGTCTCTGCACTGGGTCTAGGATTGACTTTTTGAAATTGATGTGCCAACCAAGTTTCTTTAGGATGCCCACGGTCTCCGAGACCTGGGATGTTAATTTGGTTCGGTTCTGGTGGACCAATAGGTAATCGTCCAAGTATACTAGAAGGCGAATACCCCGAGCACTCAGGGTCTCCGCGACCCAATTTGATATGGCTGCAAAAGTCCGGGGGGCAGAACATAGGCCAAAAGGGAGGGCCGTTAATTGTAGAATCTCCCCGTTGTAAATTACTCTTAAAAACCTGCGGTGAGAATTTGCTATGGGCAAATGGAAATAAGCTTGATGGAGGTCTATCTTCACAAGCCAGTCCTGGCATTGTAAGAATTCCATTACGGTAACTTGTGAAATTAGTTGGAAATGTCTGGCAGACACGTAGGTGTTTAAGTGCCTCAGGTCGAAGACGGGCCTTGCTGAGCCATCTGCTTTCCTTACCAGAAACATCTTTGAGTGAAAGCCGGCGTCTATCTTTCTGGGCCTCTCTAGGGCCCCTATTTTCTTTAGCCGGTCTACCATCTCTGTCATGGCGGGGGACACCCTTGTAGAACATCTCTTCAAGATTAGCCTGCTGGGCAGACACATGGGAGGTTTCTTGGTAAATGGAATTCGAGAGTTGGTAATGTTTTTTAAAATGAAATGGTTGGCCCTCAAACGAACCCAATTCTCTATATGTCTCTTTAAACACCCCGCCCTGAACAATTCGGAATTGTCATTTCTGCACCATTGGGTTGGCGCGGAAGCCGCCACGAAAGGGCCGGTTCTTCTTAACTTTAGCAACTTGCCTCCTGTCCCCTCTCTGAGGCTGGTTCCTCATTGGGCGGTGAGACTGTCTACCGTGTTGAGGTGCAGCTCTTTGTTGTTGTTGTCTCCTCTCTCTGGCATAGGTGGGAGTGTTCAGCCACTGTTGGGTTCCGCCCAGAGAAGCTATGATAGGTTGTAGGGCTTCTCTGCTAAATAAATATTCCTTACTCGGAGGAACATTATGAAGTATAGAGCGTAGGTTGACATTTCCTAGCTCTTTTAATATACGTTCTCGTCTTACCTCAATGCACTCCGACCTCTTGCCACAAATTAGCTGCATGGTCATCTCTGACCTTTTATAGGATGGAGAATCAGGACCAAACAATGAGGTTATCTTTTCAAACAGGTTACCTGGGTTTAAGTTATACTTATTCTCCTGTGCCCAATTTACAATGTCCTGTAAGCCTTCTTTAAGCAAGCGACGCTGTTCTAGGATATTATTTGATAAGCCTGCTAATAGTAACTCAGTCGACATTAAAAAATCTTTGCTCTTATTGAGGTGGCAAAATTCCTCATTCACTTTAAGGGCTGTGAAGCCTGGGGAAGCTAAGCAAGAGTTAAGCACTTTCTTATACCTAATCCCCTTCCAAGTAGGACGGTCAAAGTGCTGGAGACGCTCTAACTCCAGTAGGAGCTCCTTGTTGGCCAGAGGGACGACCACCGCCGCGTCACACTCGGTATCCAGGTCGCCTAACGTCAACTCACCAGACTGACTTAACCCTGCCCTTGACGCAGTAGCTGCCGTGCCTGGGTATGATAGAAAACCTGCTGACGTAGCGACGTCACTAGGTACCTCTTGCATCTTACTTAATTCACATAAGTATTGTGGTAATTGTGACATGTATTGCGAGATATATCCCACCTGTTGCATGAGGGACTCTATGCGTGGGTCGGAGCAAGTATCAGTTTGATTGTACTTACGGAACTTTTCCTTTCTTGCTCTTTTCCTGCGTGGAGACGAGCTGTCGCTCCTCTCGTCCTCCGAGGACGAGGAAGTCGACTCACCACTACACTTTGGATGCCGGTTCTCATCCGAAACACCGGTCTTTGAATCGTCCTCAGACAACGTGGTTTTTGTTGTTTCGTTATGGGAAAGCATTTCGACTTTAAACACAAAATAAATCACAAAATAACACTTAAAAACAACACTGTGTGCTATTCGAAACTGAATTTGCAGAAAATTTTAACACTTTTACCATAGATTTCTAAGAAATATCGAGATTCGATATATAAGCGATGTTGACGCTTCGGAATTCACAAACGCTATGCGCTTGGAAGATGGCGGCGCGTCAGAGGCGGAAGTAGATAAAGGGACGCGCCCTTGCTAGTGAGGTGAAAGATCCATAGACAAGAGGTAAGGTAGAACTTATTTCTATAGATTTAGGGGATTCATAGACAGCTTCTTCATCCCAACGCTGTGTGTTTTAGAAAGACACATAATAATCATAATTATTAAAATTATAAAAATGTAAATTATAAATTATTTATACATATATATGTTCACTAGGTTGTTAAACATAATTTAACAGGATACAAACAATATGTACCGCTGTTTACAATTAATAAGTTACAACGCACGCGTTTTAACCCTCTACTACCTGACCCTAATTTCTTATACGTAACTACCTACTTGGAGTCTCTCAGACTCCCATACTTTGAACTCTTAATAAACAAAAACTGTTATAAATGAAAATAAATTAAAAGAAACATGTTATAGCTTGAACACTTCTTTATTTCTTAAAAGTAAAAAAAATACATATAACCTTATGGCTTATACTAAAAAACTACACTTTTTTTTAAAGTAAGCAAAATTTTTTCAAAAGTTTTACACTTTTATTAAATGAGATCTTTAAAAAAACTAACAAAAATTAGGAACTCTCTTCATAAATTGTTTAAAGTTTAGTAACTAATCAACATAATGTGACACAAATTTTTGGCAAAAAAGAATTTTTTTTATAAAATTGCAAGGCTCAAACTTTACAATTTTTCCCGGCATATTGAGCACGCCGTGTAGGAGCACTGCAGGCATGTAGGCTTCTTATATATGAAACACAAGTACTGCGTCTTAAGTTTTTTTTTTCGGGTCACATGTGAAGCAGTACTTGCGTATTGCCAACTTTTCAGGTGCTTCATAACTACATCCTGCATCTGCATCTCTGTATACGATGCAGAATCACAGGGAAGAACACAATTTTCTTCAATATCTTCCTCGTGTTCACTGCACAGTTCATCAAAACATTCTTCTTCGTTCGAGGAAAGGTCCTCCTCCAACCAACGATCAATATTTTTTATCATTCGAGGTCATTTTGAACTAAAACAGAAAAAAAAGTTTCATGAAAAAGTCACGTAACTACCTACCTGGAGTCTCTCAGACTCCACGAGTCACGACATAGTTTTTTACTCACCAAAACACAGCGCGCGCGCATATGACCTCGACGAGTTCAGGCGCGGTACTTCAGGCAGAGGGGCGAAGGTACACGGACGCACACCGTTCAAATACATTTGCTTGTAAAGATATAGACAAAAATAAGACTGCTGGAGTCTGAGAGACTCCGGTCAGGTAGTTGAGGGTTAAATATTCAATACACATAGCAATCAAGGTGAACGTCGATATTTAACTTTATATAGGTAGTGCATGTTTGTTCAGAAACAGCATTCCATTGAGATGATAACTACCGGTTCAAATATTTCAAAGCAGTTTTTCTTTTGCAATTATAATACCTACCTTTATTATGCTCTTTAATAAATTGAAGATGCTTCGATTATAAATTTATAAAGCATTTGAATGCCATTAAAATATCAAATTCATGCTTCGATTAGTTTTGTTCATTAGACCACGGTCATCAGTATCAGTCAGTAGAAGTTTAAAAAATGCTAAAAGATCACGTTAAACCAAATTCAATACATAGGTAGGTCCTATGACTTCTTGTAAACAATGAATTACAGTCGTTTGTTTTGTTCAGACAATGAAAAGGTTGCTGACTAGGATAAACTTAGAAAGGAAACAAAATGAATATTTTATTACGATGGCAACATTAAACAGAGTCCATAATCTCTTGGTAGAGCCATTTGCTCTATACTAGCAATAATGGATCCCAATAAGTCCCCTTTTTATTCCATTACAAGCAGAATTAATACCTAGCAAATGACATTCTTGTTTTATTGTAGAAATATTATAGTTATAAAAAATAAATCTAAGTAGTATCCTCTGAGCCATAGTACTTATTGAGTTATAACTTATCTAACCTCAGCTTCATTAATGAGAGAGGATTATTGAAAAGGTACGAAAGACGTAATGGATTTGAAATAAAGATGCGAAGAAACGTTTTTTTATTAGATCTCTGACCTCAAAAACGTTCAATGTTTTGTAAAAATTTACAATGCCAAAAAATTTCAAGTAGGTAAGTAGTGAATAGTTCTGCAACCTTTCTGTAACAAATCTATACTAATATTATAAAGCTGAAGAGTTTGTTTGTTTGTTTGAACGCGCTAATCTCGGGAAATACTGGTCCGATTTGAAAAATTCTTTCGGTGTTAGATAGCTCATTTATCGAGGAAGGCTATAGGCTATATATATACCATCACGCTACGACTAACAGGAGAGGAGCCACGGGGGTGAAACCGCGCGGAGCGGCTAGTGAATTATAAACTATCGTCACACATCACACTTAAAGGAAAAAATGTCCTTATTATTAATTTGTGTAACTCCCACTCAGTCACTCTAATTATTTTTTATTCCTTAATAAAAGTTAGATTAAACGAAAAAAAGTTTTTAGTAAACAATAACGTATAAAATGCGTATAAATTTGTTGTTAAATAGACTAGGATACTATAAATAGTTATTTCGACAGTAGGTAACACGGAATGATAAGTATAATATTAAATTATAAGTAATGATAAGTATAATATTATATTATTTTAGTAACTATGTACTCACTATGTCCTACGTTAATAATAATTAATGACAAAATATGTATCAGAGTTAAAATATATTCATTTTCATTAACAGAGATGGCGTAGTTCCTGCTGAAACCACGGCAAGTTTGCCCTCAAGTCCAACAGGCAACTCGCTAGCCAAAAAGAAGGACGGCGCGAGCGACATTCGGGAGCGCGCGGCTGCGGTACGCACACGCAGGCTCATGAAGGAGCTCAAGGAGATACAGCGGCTGCAGGAGAACAGACCCGACCCTGTGTTTACGGTAAATGTTATATGGTATTTTACTCTCGCTACATCCATAGACTATTCACTTATGCTCCGTTGTTGTTAAAACCATTTGCAAAGTTATTCCATTTGTAAACCTACTATTCAAAATAAACTGGATTATGGATACGTAATATTATAAATTATAATTATGTAAATCACTATAAAACTAATATGAAGACACCCAAATCGCCTTGGATTAGTTAATATTTGTTTATTTTGAACTAAATAAACATTTTCAACATAATATGTTACATAATCTATGTTAAATGTTTACAAAGCCCCATGATGATAACTGTCCAAGGTGTCGCGCAAAAGACGCGCGCGTTCTAAATGTATTATGTTAATATTTTTTTTGTAATTTGTAACTAAATGATTTGACATAACTTTCAGGTGGAACTAGTAAACGACAATTTGTTCGAGTGGCACGTGCGTTTGCATCAGATCGACCCAGAGAGTGACTTGGCGGCGGATCTACGAGAATTGAACATTCCTAATATTTTGCTGCACTTGATATTCCCAGAAAACTTTCCCTTTGCGCCCCCTTTTATGAGAGTTATTGAACCGCGGATAGAGAAGGGTTTCGTTATGGAAGGTTTGTCTTTGGATATCATATTTAATTATGTACTTATATCTATCTCTAAACCTGATTTTGTTCGAGTTGTACATTTTGTAGGACTATTCTTGACAATAATCTTTATCTTTGATTTTTTTCTATTGAAAATGATATTATCTGAACCTTTCTTTTGATCCGTTTTTCATGTAGCTAAATATAAAAGAATTTAATCTAATTAATCAAGTAACAACATTAAACTCGTTTGCTCTATGTATTCAGCGTAACCGAGCGAATTTATGCCTTTGGATATTCAGTCCGTTGACTGATTAGTAAATTATTTCTGTTTAAACACAACACAGTAATTGATTGATTAAATACACTTTGATGAGCTCAGTTTTATGTATTCAGAATAAGTCGTTACGTTAATAGGTAATTAAAATTAGTAAATTTGATTTTATCATGCGAATTAAGCTACTCTCACTGGATAATATTTTAACGACTAAACAATATTATTAAATTCCTATCGTGGTTGTATAGCTCTTTAGGATAAAAGAAGTCATCCTTTCCAATATCCAAAATCAATACAATCTACGATCACAATGGCCTTTGATTACAGCCTTGAAGCGGTTTAAAATAAAATATATCAGCATTTTCAACAGACTTTAAAAAGTAGGAGGTTTTCAAGTAACTTGTAATTTTTTTGGGCCTATTATCTCTTCCTAACTTTAACCTTTTGACCGCCAGAGCAAAAACGCATCGCCGTGCCCTCCACGCCAAGCCACAAATTCAATGAGATAACCTTGAAAATAGTAGGGAGTCCAAAATGTTATCGATAAACATAATAATTCACGTCTGAATATTTGAATAAACAGCTTATAACACAAAAATAATATTTATTTAACCTCATCTCCTACTGTAAAAACTTAAGACCACATTTATAGCAACTATCAACAAAAAAAATCAACCTTTTGAGATACAAAAATACATATAAAATTGCAGCAAGTTACAGCACTATTCTCTATCAGTTACGCCCCATTGGCATGTATATGTCGTGGCCATATCGTAGATTTGTTCATTTCATGAAATGGCCAATTTAGTTTGGCCAGATCGTTAAATCGTCAACGTTTCACGATTTGGTCATCCACATTTGGCCAGATCGACGATCTGGATGGACGTGGATGGCTATTTCACGAAATGCGACCATTTTTGTTTCTTTTTTAAAAAGCGATATGCTTCTGGCACTCGCCGGCCGCTGCCGCGGCACGCTCGCTTTGCTCGCTCGGCTCGTGCATTGTTTATTAAAGTCTAACCTAACCTAACTGTTTTCTATTGAAAAAACAATTCGCTTCTGGTATTCGCCGGCGCTACCGCGGCACTAACTTAAATGACATTAAACAAGTTCTTAAAATATTCTGAAATTTTTATGTTTTATGGATTCTCTAAGATATTTTATACGATCTGGCCAAATGTCGATGACCAAATTGTGAAACGTTGACGATTTAACGATCTGATCAAACTATGTTGGCCATTTCATGAAATGAGCAAATCTACGATATGGCCACGACATATACATGCCAATGGCGCGGGCAACCATCCTTTTTTTTATAATCTCTCGCTTCTGATTAGGGATGTGTAGCTGTATATTATTATAACTTATCGAGTTTATTTATTAAGTTTATATGAACTATAGGTATTATTGTGGAGTGTTTATTTGTAAATATCAAAACAACTATTACCTTTAAATAAAGGGAATTGCATTAAAACTACATATTTATTTTCCAATCATTTAGTTTAATACTTGAGTTATTACAAATACTAATTATATGTAGGTACCTATTTAGGTCAATTACCATATTTTGATATGACATAGCGACAATTTGTATCATAAGAATATTCTAATAAAGGCACTGATTAGACTTATTAGGTAATAAATTTTGAAAACTTCTAAAATGCGCAATAGTTCTTCTGTACTATAAAACTCTTCACTTGCCATTTTTGCGATTATAATATTGGTAGATACCTACTCGATAAAATATTTTTACAACTTTCCGCACTTAACAACACGGCACGCGCTTACGACGTCACCAGTCCGACATCTATTCATGTCAATGGCGCAGAAGAGATTGCATATCGATACTGTGCTAGGGATGCGCATGATTGGCGAAAAGGAAAATATTGAAATCAACAATATCCACAATATAGACAATATGGTATTATACCAAAGAATGTAGTATTTACCTTTTTTCTCAGTGACTAAGCTTATATATTTTTTTTGTAGTTATTACAAAAATTAAGCGAATTAGAGTAATTTCGCTGAAATTTTAATGAAGTTGAATTTATATTTTTTGGTTTTATGGCATTCAAATGCTTTATAAATATAAATTTATAAAGAATAGAATTATAAAGCATTTGAATGCCATAAAACCAAAAAATATAAATTCAACAAAAAAGGTCGTGTTCCATCGTTACAATATTGTATTCACTGAAAAGTGCTTCATATTGGTTGAGATGGTTGTTAAATCATCTCAATAGATGGCGCGCGGTGTGTCCCTTAAGACACATAAAACTGAAAGAATAGAATAAATTCGATTACTCAGGCGGGTCACGAGTGGCTGAGTTGGTTAGGCATCCGCCCCGGAATGGCGCGAAGGATGCGGGTTCAAGTCCCGCCTCGTGATCGAATTTTTTCTATTCTTTATAAATTTATATTTATAAAGCATTTGAATGCCATAAAACCAAAAAATATAAATTCAACAAAAAAGGTCGTGTTCCATCGTTACAATATTGTATTCACTGAAAAGTGCTTCATATTGGTTGAGATGGTTGTTAAATCATCTCAATAGATGGCGCGCGGTGTGTCCCTTAAGACACATAAAACTGAAAGAATAGAATAAATTCGATTACTCAGGCGGGTCACGAGTGGCTGAGTTGGTTAGGCATCCGCCCCGGAATGGCGCGAAGGATGCGGGTTCAAGTCCCGCCTCGTGATCGAATTTTTTCTATTCTTTATAAATTTATATTTAATGAAGTTACTTGAATATTACACTACATCACTAGTAGGCACGTATACATGTCATTGGCGCGAGAGAACATGCTTTTTTAGCCATTAATTAAGTTATTTTTTGTCATCAAATATTTGAATAACTACTTGGCAATTTTGTTTACTGTGTACAATTATGTAATAACTGGGGATTCAGTTCATAAACTGTATAAATAAAACACGTAAAAGTAAAGGTTTAATGTGTTTATTTTGTATTTATCTATGATCTGTTTCTTGGCATGTGTAGGTGTCGTTGGCGCACAGGGCACGATTGCGCATGACATCTATAGATGTCATTGGCGTTCAAAAGGTTAAACTGGGTGAACCGATTTTGACGAGTCTTTTTTTATTTAAAAACTCGTCTTGCGGTCGATCACATTAAAATTTGTCCAGTTCGGACCATTAATTGAAGGCAGTTAACTTTTTTGCTAGAAAATTCACAAACACATTTTAACGTGATAACGTTTTTAAAATCGGTGACATGTTCAGAAACTTGTGTCACACCAAAACCTCACGAGCGCGATCGCAGGTATAACGAGAGAGAGACGGACCGATCTCCCGTCTCATCTCGAGCGCTGCCACCATTAAGACGTTATCACGTAAACATCTCGATCGTAAACCTACTTTACAAACAACTAATTTTTTAGTTGAACCTTTGTTTGCCAGGTGGTGCTATTTGCATGGAACTACTAACGCCGCGCGGTTGGGCGTCCGCGTACACCGTGGAGGCGGTGGTGATGCAGTTCGCAGCGTCCGTGGTGAAGGGTCAAGGTCGCGTGGCGCGCGCACCGCCGCGATCCTCGCGCGAGTTCTCGCGAAGGCGCGCGGAGGAGGCGTTCCGCTCGCTTGTCAAGACGCACGATAAATACGGCTGGGTCACACCTTCGCTGTCTGACGGGTGAAGTTTAAGGTAGGTCACGAATTTGAAGGGCTTTTATTGAGAACGGTTACGAAAATATCTACTCATTGTCATTAAAAAAAAGGACGTTAATCTTTTACATGACCACAAAGACAAAAAGAGTGGTTTTAACTATTATAATATTTTAACTATTGTTATCAAATACTTATTATTTTCTTATTTCCTTTGTTTCAGACATTTTCAACAGTGGTGCAGAAAGGATCTCTAGTAGATAATTAATTAAATTTTAGCTATAATTTTTAGTAAACACCTTTTATATCTTACTTTTATAAGGAATACAGAGTTTTACCAGCTCTCTATGCATTATTTTCCTGTACACACCGCGTTTACAGGTTTTGTATGAAACACGCCATTCCAATGTGAAGTGTCAGGTTTAGAATTTTGTCTAGTAAATAGTTAGGATATATGCTGTGTACTGTGCCAAACATGTAATGTTTCGCTCAACGCCTAGAATGTCATATGAAATATGGTACTACCTTCTTTTTTTACACTAATGTTTTCTATTCAATGCAAATTAATAATATTTTAATATGTATTTAAACCGCCAATGAGATATATTTTAGTGCACATGATATTTTAAATTATCATAAAAAAATTACTTAAATCATGAAAAATCGGTTTTATCTCTTATAAAATGATATATATGCAAATTTCCGTCCCAAAGTCATTTAAATCATTTTGATATTTGTGATTGTATGGCGTCTTTCCAAACTATACAAGGCTAGTACGCAACGGTATGAAACTAATCACGTATAGTTTGGAAATAACTTTTTTACAAAGTTCTTCCAATCTATACAACAGCAGTACGCAAATACTCGCGTATACTTTGTAGTGAAGTAAGTAAGAATAGCGCTCCAAAATATACAGCGCCAGTACGCATGCGGACTAATCGTGTATGTTTCGGAGTAAGCGCGGCGTCTTTCCATTGCTCGCGTTTATATTATTGTATTGCTGTTATGAAATCTATTATTAAAATGCATGTGTATTGTGTATGTAATGTTGCGTACTGATCGTATATTTTTTGTATCGAGGATGCTTGTGTCTTCGTTCCCGACTATGCTGCACGACTTACAATTGACAATAGTGCTAAAATTTAAGAATCTAATAAGTCCAGAAGAAGACGGTTGTGAGGCGACGGCGGCGGTCCTTTTATTGTGTAGTTAAAAAAAAACACGAACCTAACCTAACCCACAGGTAACCCTTATATCTGTTACCTATTTATTTTTCTAAGCTTACCTAATAATATTTTTATTCCATATTTTACTGAATCAATCAAGAAGAATAAAAGTAGATATATATATATAGATATATATATATAGCTGTACAAGTCTTTGATTGTCTATATATTTATTATTTCGCTCAAGCGTAAGTGGTATATTTAGTTATATTTTGCGTACTGATCGTGTATAGTTTGGAACGAAGAAGCAAGCATCCGCGTTACAAAGTATACACGATCAGTACGCAAAATTCGTGTATATATTGTAATAACAAACTTAAAAACAGCATTACAAAGTATACACGAGCAGTTTCCAATGGTTGCGTTCTGGCTATGTATAGTTTGGAAATACGCGATTGTATGATATGTATTTCTTAAAATCATTAGAGAATACAAAATTAAACATTTTTATAAGCTTTCTGTCTGTAGAGGTAATGCGAAATTTTTAAATTCCAAATGAAATTTTAGTGCTCAAATGAATGTTTTGTAATTAAATGTAAATCAAATGTGAAGTTTGTGGCTTGTGGCAATATTTTATCGAAATAGGATATAATAATAATTGTAAGTATTATAAGAAATTGATGTTGTTTATTCTGTGAACCAAAGATTTATTTTTATGTAAATTTGAATTCAGTGCAAAATATATGTTATTGATGTAATAAATTACTTGCTCAAACAATGTTTTTAATTTTATTTACCCTACGCTCATATTTTTTGTATGCTATGCTCACATTTTGTGGATATAGACAAAATAGAGGAAGTTGAATAGAAACACCCGACTTATTTAAATACAGTAATCATGTTTACTTTATACAATAAAAGAAAAATTAAAATTAAGCAATATAAATATGAGATGACAGAACCACATCACTCCCCCCCTCGCAAAGCCAACACCAAATGCAGCACTGAACCACCCTGGACTTTATAATCCTGAGCTGTCTTTTCATCATTCCTGTAAATTGAATAAAAATATAATTAGATTTTTGAATGAAAACTTCTTTAGGTGTATTGGGAGTAAAATTTCAAGGTCATGTCATGGAGTAAGGCGGTGATTTTGTTTGTATTTATAACACACCTTTTTAATGAAGTAGATGATAACGCAAATTCCTAGTAATTGAAGACCTTGTTGTATTAGGAAATGCTGTTTAAATATATTATTTATATTAATAACAACAAGGCAGTTGCCAAGGTCTGCACTGTTATAAGAAGTTTCCATAATTATATATATTAATCTAGATGATACTAGTAAATTTAACTTTGACTTTACAGACTTTTATAGTTAAAACCTGTGTACAAAAGCTTGTACTTCTATAGCTCATGTCTATTAGAATACATAAGCTATATCACTGCCAAGTATTATCAAAACTGATCAGTGAATTTCACATGAAAGAGTAGCAAGCACATATCCATCATCACAAACTTTTTCATTTATAATATTAGTAAGTAAGCCTATTTTGGCCAATGATGATGAGAGCTATAAGAAAATTATTGATCAACAAAGCATATCAAAATTATTAAAATGGGTAGTTTTTGGTTACAACCTTTCTTAATGATTTCCTTACTGATAAATTTGATTAAAGGTAAATGTAAAATTTATTGGTCGACAGTTATATTAGTCAGTAGTCACCACATTCAATAAAAATAGTTGGTGGAAGAAACCACTAAATATCTATTGTTTGTATTACAAAGTACTCACTACTGACCATACTTGAAGAACTTAGTAAATAAATTTGTAGCTTTTATTTTTCACCTAAAATCGGTCAATCTGTATTGAATATACTCACCACTCCACAAAAAGACAGTAAATGCTATATTTATTATTACCGTCTTTATTATAATTACCGTCTTTCCTTCAGAATCATCGTCTTCGAAAAAACCTACTAGTAATAATCACATTAACAGAAATGTGAGTGAAATGAATATAAAAAAAACTCACATTTGTTTGCCGGAAAAAATTAAACGCTGCTGTTGTGGTGGAATTCCCTCTTTCTCTTCGACTCGTTCTTTGATCCTTTCAACTTTATCTGTTGGCTCTATGTCTATTTCAATCTCTTTCCCTGTTAAAGTCTGCAAAACAGAGGGTTAAAAAATTCATGGTTGATTAAAGTTTTACATATTATCAATCAATGTAATTCTTCTTACCTTGACTTTGATAAGCATGTTTATGTAATTATATAGTTATAATTAGGAAAACTAGAACAAATAAGCCAAATCTCTTTATATATTATGCTTGATTTAGTTGTAAAAAAAAAATTTCATTCGCCGCTTTCCGCAAAGCGTTTTTTGACAAGATGTCAATTGTCATTGGCAGACTACAGATTAAAGAAATGACAATTTATTTTGATCTCAGAGATTTTGATTGTGTCATGTAACATGTTCATTGCTCACGTAGAGTGAGAATGAACCATAGAGGAGGCACTAAAATGACAAGGAATGCGTGAGAGAAATACACTTATGACTATAAAGCTAAGAGCAAGAGAGACAGAAACATTGTTTTTTGTTTCTCTCATGTTATGCGATTTCTTTTGTTGGGGACAAAGGCAGTTTGTCCCAAACAAGCGGCTACAGTCCATTGTTTTGCTAGTTTTCTGTTTTTTCTCGCTGTTAAGTGACTTCAAAGTTTAATAAACGTTGACAGTGATCTGTTTTAATCCGACTTTAAGTGAAAATATGGTGCGTTGTAGTGTGATTGGTTGTAAAAATCGGCCGGAACGAAGATTACCAAATATTACCTTTCACACGTAAGTAAACTTATTTGAAGTATATTGTTTTATAGAACTGGATATAGTTGATACATTTTCATTAACTCTAATGTGAAATTATCTACAAATATATAATATTTTCATCGAAATAGACGTAAACATTTTTTTGTGTTATCCGACTAAATTACGAAGTGTTCTTGTTGTTCAGGACGCCATTTGTTTTTACGTAGTTTCAAATTTATGGTATAATCATGTGATTAACATTAGGGATACCAGTACAGGGTAAAATTTTCCCCAAAATCGTGAAATGTTTTTTTAATATTAAATGTTAATGTTTGTGTAAAGTTTGTTACACGGTTCGGTTTTCCGGTTCAGCTTTCCTCATTTGCATTGGTTTAAGTATTTTTTTTTTCAATGTCGGTTTTTTTGTATATTCCAGGTTATGATGCACATCATAACGCTGAAGACTGCGAAGCTGGCCCTTCCACACGAGCTGCAGCTGCCACTGAAGGCAGCGAGGACCCTGCCCCGTCAGGAGAGGCGGTGTTGGAGTAAAATCCGGAAGGCCACCCCCCGCGCCTTCCTCACCGAGGTGCGGCGCGCCTTTATAAGAACGAACGAGCGGCGGAGTCGTCCATTTTCGTCTGCTACTCGCGCGCACATTATCGCGGACCCTCTGCCCATTTATTTCTACCGTCATTTTGCTGTTCATTTTCAAATAAATGTATTTCGTTTAATTTGCTTTTAATTTGAACTATTTCCAGTACGTTTTTATTAGACTACATTTACGGCTGTATCTTCTAATTGCGTTGACATAGAAATTTGATTTTATTACTGCTTAAAGGTATAATAGACCTAAGTTTTTGATGTGAATATCAATTATTGAATACCTACATTACATTTGCGTTCATGAGTAAAGGGGTTATAAGATTAATTTTTTTTTTTATATAATGTAATAAAAAATTCATGTTTTTCGTAATTATTCCCGTATCTGTTTTATAAGATATTATTCTGTCTTCTGATTCAAATTCAATTTGAATCTGAATCAGAAGAAATAGCAATTAAAACCGCATATTCTGAAACTAGCAACTACTTGCAAGGGAATCACAACCTACAAGGTACTCCCCACGTCCTATAGCACAGACAAAGAAAAAATTGCTACAAGCAACATTTAAAGATACAACATAATAAAACAATTAGGTTTGTTCGAAGCCCTCGGTGCGCGAGTCCGACTCGCACTTGACCTTTTTTGTCCTAATTTTACTGTATTTTCTATTATTATTTACCATTGATTGAAATGATATCTAAACTTTAGCCTTGTTTTTTTATAAAAAATATATGAACTGGGATATTTCGATATTTGTGGTTAATTGCGAGAAGTGTAAAAGCAAAAGTTGTAATAAATATTTTAAATACCTACAACTTTACCATTAAACTTTATTCCGCAGTTATAGTTTTTTTAATCCCGATCTCAGATCGATCGTAAATAACTTTTCCTCTAATTTTTGTTACCTATATTCTCTTCCGTTTGAAATTGATTTCATTGTTCTATAATATTACTTTTATGTTTCAAAAGTTAATAAAAAATCATGTTGAACAATATTACTTTGTTAATTTCAAAAGTTAATATTAAATTAGTGGTCCACTTAGGTCGTGCACATGGCCCAGGGGGGGGCATGGCCCATGACCCCCATGACCCCCCCCCCCTGGATCCGCGCTTGTACCGGCCGGCCGCCCGGCTATATATTTTATACCCGTGCGAAGCCGGAGCGGGCCGCTATGTTTTTATATACAACGTTCACAGTTTTTCTGTAGTGTATTTACTATTTAGTATCAGCATTGCACCCGTGCGAAGCCGGGGCGGGTCGCTAGTTAAGTTAATAAATAACAAAATCTTTTCAAATCTGTCTTTTTCTTCATAAACCTATCTTACAAAAAAATACCCAAACATTTATAGATATTTTGCCAGTTTTTCGGATAAAAAGTTTTTGTAATAGTTGGCAACATTGACGTAAGGATTCGCCATCTCGTTCGGGTATACGCCGATGTGATCTCTAGTACATTCTCCCTCTACGATTGCTCATGAACATGAAAACACACCCCGTTTTCCAATTACAGCACTAGAGCGCAATAAGCGGCATAATGCTTAACGTTGAATGTTCCAACTACAGCAACGCTTCGCACAATCGAGCACTAGAAAAAGTAATGCGCGTGAATTGATGCGTGCAATCGATTTATCGTTAGTAATTATTAATTGTTGGAAAAAAATTTAAAGCTTTCGTTTCATTGTAGTTTTTTCCAAAATAATCAAAGTTAATTCAAATTGTGTTAAAAAAATAAATATAAGTATGGATGAAGGTACAAACATTGAAAAAAATGTTAATGAAATAATCAAAATCCAAATTACTTAAAATAACCGTAAATATTTTTCAACCAATTATTATCTAAACCACTTTATTTACACATCAATGAGGTTATTGCTAACTAACTAACTTTAGAAAATAATAATTACACAATAGTTATTTCATCGTTCACGCACTTCATACCATAATCTGAAAATGGAGTAAAGTGGAGAAATAAAAAATAAAATAAATAAGTACAGCCTCAGCTCCTCGGCTCAGCTCGGACCTATCATTCCATAGAAAAGGAGTATTTTTGCATCACCATCTTTCACAACGACTATCTGACAGTGACATCCATATGTCATATGCCATGATTATTGTAAAAATGTCAAAATCATTATTTTTGACGTGCTGCTATTTATATTTTCATTTTTCGTTCACGTTGTTTACCATCTGATTTTGGATATTATCTGATTATCTCTATTGGGTACAATAAATATCACACACTAAACATTTTGATGTTTAGCACTTGATTCCACGATATAGAAAAAATACTCAGTGATTATGGCAAATCTGGAGACAATATTTAAAAATATCGAAGAGGCATTAAAAAATGGTAAGTTGGTTGATTCTCGTTTTATTTTCGAATATCAGTGTGAATATTAACAGTCAATCATTATTTTTAGAATATGAAAGAGAATTTCTCATCGCTATAATCAGTAAAAAAATTAACATTACTGAGGACCATAGTTTGGATGAGGGTATTGTTAATTTATTAAAAAGGTTTCTTTATAAACTTATCAAAGATGTTGATAATATGGCTACTATAATTAAAGGAAACGAAAGTATTTTAATAAGTTTTAAGAATCAAAAGACTCTACGAACTTGCTTTCAAATTATAACCTCATTTGGTATTTCCAATTGTTTAATACCTGGACTTGGCCTGAGTTTATCGAAAAGGTGTGTGACTGGGAAATCTATACCTAAAGTTGAATTGAATGACGATCAAAAATATGAGGTACTAGTCGAATGTACTGAATTTCTTCACAGAAGTTATTCAATACCAGTACTAAAAAATATAATATTAACATTTCACTTATCGGACTATTTAGCAGCTTTAATTCAACTTGCATTTGCACCTTTAAAGAAGCCAGGTGTGTACAAAAACTTTACTATGACTGAAGAGAAATTTACTAAGCTTAATACAGATAGGCAGAAGTTTATATCCATATATGAACATTTAGTTAATAACTGCTTCCAACCTATTCTTATGAAAGAGTTATTAGTGCTACAGAATGTTAAAGAAATTGAACCTCCTGCTTTTGTCAAGAGAGTGATTGCAAAGGAAATGAGCCGAAGGTTAATAGCGCCAGGTGGATTACTGAGCCTGATCCGATGCTTCATAGAAAGCCATGAAATAGATGTTGGTGTGGACTGGAAGAAAATTGATATGATCTGTAAAATTGTTTGCAACAAGCATGGTGATGTAACAGAACATGAATACTTGAATATTATATGCAATCAACTGAGGCAAATACTTAATCTAAATAATATACATTATTTGACAACTGCTGTATGTTGCCTATTGAGTTTGTCAACTAAATATTCAGATTCACAGATCGCAAAAAATCTTCTACAAGACACACTTCAACCATTTAACTATGACTCATTAATAGCACAAAATGACAATCCAGGGACAATAATATTTACTGCACAAGAAGTAGAACATAAAATTTCAATATTACATACATGTACTTTTATCACCAAACTAGATTTACCTTATGAAATTTTAGTTACTAACTTATTCATACTATTTATGCTATCAATAAAATGTTCTAATAGTGTATTGCAAAATAAATTGAATGATATAATTTTGAAGATTTTAGAATTGGGAGATACTGTATCAATTATGGATACAATAAACAAATTGTTTAGCAATAATTTGTATTCAGGACAAGTTGGTGTTCTTGCTGAAGAATACAATTCAGGCCTTATACTAAAATGTGTTTTGACTCCCTTGAATCACAACATTGAAGAAATATCCCTACTGTTAGTTAATTTGTTTCAAAACAGTACAAACATTAAACTCACAGAAAACCTATTTGAGTGCTTCTTGCAATTATTCCTTGATGTAAATACTAAAAGGAAAAACAAAAGTGATAGGGAAAAATTATTAACTCTAGAGGATGAGCCAATTATCCTCAGTAATGATGATGAAAAATATGCTAATATAATTTTAATTCTTTCTGAAATATCTGCAACACCCAAAGCTATAAATGTTATAAAATTAAATCCTTCAATTACAACAAACTTTGTTGAAAAGTTGTTATCTCTAGAGAGTAAAGAAAATGATGAATGTGTGACAATAGCACTAGTTTTGCTCAACTCTGTATTGTCATGTAGCAAAAATGATCATGTTAAAACCCAACTAACAGATATGCTACCCACACTTGAAAGAATATCTCAAAGCAGTGATCATAATAGAATTTTATGTAAGGAGATATTATCACAAATAAAATGTGAGTACCCACGAAAATCTGAAACACCATATGGAAAGGCTTTATCAAATGTGTTGGATAGCCTCCTGCCTGTACGAGCACATGGGATAATGGAACTCACAAAGCTTATTGAAGCTGCAGACCCGGAAACTATATCAAAAAGACATTACGTGTTTTGTTTACTCCAGGTAATAAATAATTGTTGCCAATAAATTTTCCGACTAAACGAAACGCAGTTTATTTCATTTTATTAAATTAATAACTACGTTCGTAGCAAATTTAGCAATCTTAATACATATTCCAAGAGATTGCACGAACTTAGTATTCGCGTCGTGTAGCGACACGATATTGGACTCGTTTACAACAATTAAGTACTGACTATTTCTTCAACATTAAATACATTCTTGTAACTTCCTATAAAATAATATAACAAAAAATTCTTAATGTTAACAGGAACAACTCAAGGATTCGGATTCTTACGTTTATTTGGCAGCAGTAAATGGAATTGCATCTCTCGCTACTCACTTTACAGAAGACGTGTTAGGTTTACTGTGTAAAGAGTTTCTCCAAATCTCTTCTAAAAGGGTTGTTGAAACTCAAGAAGATCAAAACAAAATTGCTGAGTTGAGAATGAAAATTGGTGATATTGTTGTTAAAGTGACTAGAAAGCTTGGTAAGTAAAAGACAAAAGTATTTTTATGAAAAACTAGTGGTCCGCCCCGGCTTCGCCCGTGGTACATATTTACGTTTTCTCTACATAAAAACCATCCTCGTACTTCAAGGAATATAATAAAAAAAGAATTATCGAAATCGGTTCAGCCGTTCTCGAGTTATGCGCTTACCAACACATTTTGCGATTCATTTTTATATATGTACTAGCGGTCCGCCCCGGCTTCGCCCGTGGTACATATTTATTATTTACGTTTTCTCTACATAAAAACCATCCTCGTACTTCAAGGAATATAATAAAAAAAGAATTATTGAAATCGGTTCAGCCGTTCTCGAGTTATGCGCTTACCAACACATTTTGCGATTCATTTTTATATATAAGAAGAAGAAGATAAGATTAAAAATGCGATTATTCTTATATTAATGCCATTAATAACTTGTTGAAGTGAAACTTATTTAGACGCGTTGAGAGTAAAATTTTAAGGTCGCGTCATAGCAATATCGTCACGTCATGTAAAAGGCGACGATTTTGGTATCTTTGATTCTTGCCAAAGAAGTTTCACTTCTGACAAGTATGCTCGGCACACCCTCTCTTTTTTTTGATGACTTGTTGGGTTCTAAATTCTAATGTTAAAAAATACAATATTTCATATTTTTAAGTTTCTACATAATTTTATTTCCAGGTGAAATGGCAATTGTTCATAAAACAGAACTTCTTAACACCTTCCTGTGTGGATGCAGGGATGAAGATCCGTTAATAAGAACTTCAGCATTATCTAATTTAGCTGAAATAGCTCTGGTACTACATTATAGAGTTGGCACTATTATCTATGAAGTAAGTTATTTTCGTCAAGTAATAAATTTTTTGAATATTTTATACATAGTTACTATAATAGGTAAAAGAAAAAAAATGTCAAGATTTTCTATAAGTATTTTAACAATTATATATATTTAATAACATTTATTTATATTTATGAAGTAAATATTTTATATAAAAAGTCGATTTATTAATGGAAGTAGTAAAATTATTATATTATTCTGATATTTACGAAAACAAATCAATTTGTTTTAGATTCTTCTATGCATTTGGAGTATAATCGAAACGGATAAAGCAATTGAATGTCGAAGAGCTGCTGTAATGGTTATTTCTAGTTTGATCAAAGGTCTGGGACGAGAAACATTAATTGAACTCAAAGAAAATTTATTACCTATATACAAAACTTTATTGAAACTATATAAAGACGAAAATGAGGATGATGTTGTAAGACTTCACGCACAAATATCACTTGAAGAACTGAATGATATTGTAAAAGAATTTTTGTTCTCTGCAGTTCCTATGGAAAAGCAATTTTGTATTTCAAATGACTCAAATGATATAAAATTCAAATAAAACAATTGTAAGTATTTATAATTTTTATTAACACTCCTTTGTGCACATCTGTATTTTATTTATTATTTTTAATATGTATTCTAATAGTCCTGCTTCTTTTTGATTTCAAGAAAATTCACCACTTTTCATATACCTTATATTGTTTAACGTAAGTACATAAAAATATAATTTATTTAAATATGTTTTTGAAACATACAATAAGATGTTAGTCGAAGCCACAACCTAACGCGTGAAAAAGAAAGTTAAAAAGATAGGTATTTTAATATCACATAGATGTATCACAAATTCTCAACTTTCTGGAAATCAAAAAATAAATTATGTAGGTATATTATTTCATCCTGCACTGGCCAAGCCGGTTAAACCTTGGTTAAACAGATGCTCAACGTATTTATTAACACCATAGGTACTGATTTAAATTAAAAACTTACATGTAACTAATATTTACATTAATATTAAGCAGTCATAATCATGGGTGATAAAATATAATTAAATAGATCACAATTAAATATTTACTTTGGTGTTATCCATGTAAATAAAGATAAAACTTAAAAATAATTGAGATAAAATAAATTCATCTTTTATTGACACGACTAACACCTAATTTACACAGCCTAACTACGCTTCGGAAGTATTGTCGCAATCATTGCTTTTTTTAGTAGTGTCCTCGTCTTTTTCGGACAAAGTTATTGAATAGACAGAACTTCTATCCGAGAACATGTCTCTGTTGCGCCTACCGAAAATACTGCTGCGAGAAAGAGATGACGCTGTTCCAATAGAAATGTTGTCCCTTTCAGCGTGAGGGACCATTTTCCATACAAGAAGACCGATCCCGCCAAATGCAGTGACTACCAGGAACATAACCAGTGTTACTTCACCGAACATACCTAAAAAATATAAAATAATATATTTTATAAATTTCATTTGTGTTTTCATTTTAACAGTACCTTTTTATGAAAACCGTGAAATGCAACAAAGAAAGTAAACATTTGTTGCATTTTATAATATTCTGGGAATATATAAATAATTTATAAATACTACTTCGCAGAAGCTAGATTAGTAGGTACACAGCTGAGATAGAAAGTAAACTACGCGCTAATGCAGTCATCAATGTTTACAAACTTTCCCGCATTTAATAGTTCATAATAATTTTACTACATAAAATGATACGAACTTTGCGGAGATTCTTCTCTTCGTGCTTCAAGCCGTGCTGGTTGTAAGTTATTGTCATCCATATCATTGTAGGGTTCAACTGAACCGCGTGGTCTAGTCTCCAGTAGGACATCACCAGGGCTCGATTTCGGTAAATTAATTCCAGCTCTGACAGTCAGTGTTTCCGGTTTGTAAGTACAAAGAACGAGAAATCTGTAAGAAGGAAAATTTATTAAAAAAAATTGAATTAGGTATTATGTATATAATTACGACTACATACTAACTAGGATATTGCAAACTTATTTTCAGTTTTATAAAATTTGAAATAATAATTTAATTTAAGTACCTACATATATTCATAATTGTGTAGTACCTAGTAGATCGCTTCTATTACCTACTACCACAGATAATAACTACTAAAAGCGTCATTGATTTTACTTAAATTGTGATTAATTAATAGTAGGCATTTAATTGAGTGTTAAATGTAATCCACGTCTTATTGTAAAGTCGTAAACACAGCATCTTCATCAACATTGGAATGTAGGTACTTGAGTTTAGCATTTTGATTACCTTCTGGTACTGTGCGTTAGAATAGGTAAATTCTCCTGCACTATCACGTAAGTGGCGACAGTAGTTTCATTGACGTCAGAGCCGCATTCGTCGTGATGTATCCGGAGTATGTATGCGTCTTGCGCGCTGTTCGGGTTGCCTTGTATGGAGCACCTCTCGGGACCACCGTCCGCTGCCTCTACCGCTATTCGCCCCCCAAAATATGGGCCAGTGGACACTTCCACCTCACTTGCATGCGGCAAGCATTGAGTTGCCCGAGCTGAAACTGTCCCAAAACTGTCTATAAAGGCTATAATGGCTTCATATCGATATATCACATGCCTAATTTATTAGCGATTCCTATCAGTTATCCTTTGAAATGTTTTTATTTAATAGAAAGTGTACGCGTGCGAACTTTCTATTTGACTTCCGAAGATGAATATAAAATTGTGTAAGCGGAGCTAATTTATGAAAGAGAAAGTACATAACTAAAGTCCTTTTAAAACTTGTTTTATGTTGGGCAATATTGTATTGATTTAGATTAAGAAAGAGCTTGTGAATGAAGATTGTTTAAAAATGTATAAACTTTTACGGATTATAAAAAAATTCAGCAAACTAAAGATAATCATAGGTTTAATAAGCTATCTTATTGATCGACGGTTTAAGGTAGAATTTGAATTTTTTTTTCCACTATACCGATTGTCGTACTATCTAACGGTTAATTTGAACACTTAAAAATTTATAGTTATCATTGAAACGAATAATATACATACATCCTTTTGTAGGTACAATGATAATCTTAGAGCCAATGGATTGTGGATCGGCTAATTCTCTCGCGTCTCTTCTTACAGGACGCACTTCGAAGGAGTAGGTAGTGGCCATCCTCAGACCGGTGATGTAAGTTGTATAAACTCGTCCCCGACGCCCTGTCACATTTGGTTTCAGCGTTGTTGTAGGTTCAATCACTCTTCCTTTTTTATCCTCTTCAAAACTTTCGATTACCTTAAATTTCATATAAATTATTTTAGAAATTGTTGAATGATTTCTCTGTCTGTTTCTTAAACACATCTAAATACTTTCTTAATTTTATTTTGTTAATATAGGGCGTGAGAAGTAAAGGTTTTAATGAATAAGTTAATGATACATTATCCTAAATCAAATTAAAGTACATAATTTCCTACTAGGTAATATTAAATAGTGATTGGATAGACCTAACTAGCTTTACGATCGCGATCGAGTCAATTGATCGAAGTATCCCTCAAAATGTATCATGTGACTGTGTAATAATTAAAAAAAAATGGCTAGCAAGTAGCATTTGCAAACGGAACTGCAGGTCAGTCGTCACGTTAATGTTATGGTTCGATACCCTGACCAACTCTATTATATTCCGTTCCATTCTATACTGTGGCATATTTGCATGGCGGTGGTACCGTATATTATATGTAGGTATAATGAAAAGTAGATAGGTACCTACTTATAACGCCGATAACAATTTTTTATAGCTGCATACCTTAGTTCTACACCGATATTGACCCCAAGCTTGTAGTTCGCAGTAATGGACTTGGAACGCCAACAATTTTTTTGGGTCCTCCTCAGCATCCCCATATTCCCACCTCAATCGAACATCACGAAAATCTGGCTCGCCAATGAGGTGAAGTACTTCTGTAAATAATACACAAAAAAAGTAAGGTATAGGTCTATTCAAAAATTTCTCCCTAACGTGCTCATGCAATATAATATGTAGGTACGAGCCCGTACATACGATACAATACAATCAATCCTACGTACGATACAAATCAATCCTATCAATTATGTTGAATAACTCAATACTGTTTTTTAGTATCCATCTAATAAGGTCAAGATGCTTGAAAGATTTAACAATTGACCGCTCCAAGTGTACCATTAACCCAATGACTTGCTCACTGGTCCGTCCCTTTAATGGCCGGGTATTCTTTCATCGAGTAATGGGATATGCCTCCGAGCGAATGAAAAATATTCACGCTGTCATGAGAAAGCCTATTCAGTGTCGATTTGTTATTTATTGTAATTGTATATTGTACCCACCCAATGGACGTAATTTAAGGCTTTATTATATTAATAGGTTGTGATTAACATATTCTATATATACCTAATCCAATTAGAGGCTAGATAGGTAGGAACTCTATTTCTATAACACACTTGTAGCTGGAATAGTGTTAATTTTAATAATATTAGATCTTTAGTAACGGTTTAAGTTAGAATTCTATGTATTTGTCACTTAGCTTAATGCCTAGAGGTTTAGTAAGAGAGGGCAAGAAAATCAAATCGATAGTAGAAAAGTAGAGCAACTAAATGGCGGTTTCCAACTAAATTGCTACAGGCGCCCGCTAAGCCCTCTATTGCGGAATTGGAAGATAATATAAATGTGCTGTTAGGAGTAACGAGAAGCTTATCTCTGCAGCACGGTGGAATACAAACGTCGCTATTATTTTACAGTTTTGTTCCATTACTGTTACTGGAATGAGATTTTGAATGATTGTCAGCAATAACTTGCATATGGGTACCTCGTATCACAAAAGCTTTCAACAAGTAAACAATTATTGACTAACGTTTTATGAATGGTTTTCCTAACAAGCAATTAAAATAGATATAGGAGCTTATTTATTTTAAAAACACTCTTTGTTACGTAAAACCTGTCTTGATAAGAAAAAAAACAAAAATAAATAGCCTATATATTACATACGTAGGTATTTGTTATTAAAATAAGCGTTGGCGGAAGGTATTTGTTTTTTTTGTAGTGGTTAATAACAATTATATTTAATGAGTCGACTATGATATAATAAAACGGATATGACATCATAAACAAACAAAACTGTTGATATGAATAATTAATCTTCCTGGTACGAAATATATAAAATATCTACATATTCTAAATACAAAATTACGTAGTTACTAATCTGTGCATTTGCAAGCTAGGTACACCCCAGTTTATCAATTTTCTCTACAAAGAGGGGTGATTTGAGTGCCTATGCTAACATTACTTACTTCAATAAAATATATTTAAAATAATGAAATTGGGATTTATTAACCGTGCGAAAATCGGGCGGAAAAAGAACAAAGAAAATTCTAAATAGAAAGTAGGAAAATCGCAGAACGTTTATAGGTTTAGAAGTAATTGGAGTTGGTCAAGCCTCATGAGACGTGGACTCCTTGACGAAGCAGACAAGGTCACTCTCTAATGGCAACGATTGGTCGTAAATTTTATTGACTTATTTTATTTGAATTTACTTTATTTTTATTAAACCTACTTGTTGTTTAAGATTTTAATGTAGCGCCATAGTTTCGCGATTGATTTTAACAAGTTTTCTATGCTTTGTGAAATATGTACCTCGACAATTAGGTTAAATTTTATATAACTATTTTGACTTTTGCCTCAATTTACTGTAACTCAACATTATAATTCAAGGACGATAAAATCATCAGTAGGTAGCGATGCGTGACAATGTCCACACATCATGTTGGTACAATTGCAATTGGTACAATAGTCCCATCCTGCGAGAATAATATATTTGTAGATATTATTTATTATACATATGTATAGGCAATAAGCTTCATTCTCCGTCGACGAGCTAATAAAATGATTTAATTATACGTATAATACGTATAATTTTAATATTAATTTGAATTCAGAAGTATTTTACATACTTCACAAAAACAACTACCTATAGGGAAATTCATTTTGAATGATATATTATTATCTTTACTTCTCATATTGAGTAGAATTTAAATGTATTAAATATCGTATTTGTAATTTCCTCGTCCTCTTATCTATTAAATCTTCAATTATTCTTACTTTCTTATCAATGATCATAATAGGCAATACCTATTGAACTTTTCTTTTCTGACGTTTTAATTTTTTTTGGGTATAAGTAATTACAAAATATTATAAACGAACGGACTGAGGAAGAGGGGAAAGGGAGGGATATGTATTTTAAATTAACTGCATGTGCCGGTAATGTGATTGTGTTGAGTGACTGACGCGAAACGGCGCGGCGCGGCAAACAATAAAAGATTTTACGCGCATTGCTCTTCCTGTCCAGTGTCCACACAATATGAGGCCATCTAAATTTATATTATTGTAGAAAATAACCTTTTGTCAACTATGATACATCACTGTTTGCTGCATTAGTTATTTTCCCATTAACTGCGTAATGCGTTCCTAATCAAAAATATTGATTGGTGTATTGGATGCCTGTGTCAAGTAGGTAGGTACACAAATATTAAGAAGAAATTCAAGTATATTGGTATACCTACTTGCAAAACTGTTTCTAGAATATTATGTTGATACTTGATTTATTATAATTATTAATTTCTAAGCTGAGCCTAATATAGTAGATATTATAATTCCATATAAGTTCTTTATAGAAGAGATTACGCAGAAAATTTAAAGATGCGCCTATATGGTACGTAATGGTAATACGTATCTAGTATCTAGGTATTTCCAATTATACAATTCAAAGTCAAATGCGCGTAACATGAAGCGTTAAATAGTACAAAAAACGGTGTGATAGTTGAGAGCTTTATGACAATTTGAATACTTCAAAAAAGCAGAGAAACTATGTAAATCCAAATCGCATTGTTAAGTTGGCCGTGCGTGTATAATCACCGTTTTGCCGTATTCAATTAAAAATTGACCCACTGTCGGAGCCACGTACAGACAAAACATTTATTGTAAGTATTCCGAACGTCTCGATTTTAGTAACAAAAGTCTCTTTGTCGGGACTATAAAAGAGCTACAATTTAGAACGCGAAAATGGGACCACGGTTCGTAGATTAGTTTTAATTTGGCAATTATTTAATTTAATTGGATTAAATATCTTCAATACTCGGTAAGTAGGTATGCCAGAAAATCGACCACATTCATGTGAGTATGTAGAGCAAGCCGAGACATTTCAAAAACTTTTGTGATTGACAACGAAGCTTTTAAATTAGATAAGTCTGTTAATTAGAGAATAGTTACCTACCTATAACAAGTAATTATGTACACCTGTCGTAACTTATAAGTTAAATAGATTAAGTATTTTGAAGTTAATAATATTAGACATACCTTAATAATATTAGGCCTACCTTCTGTATGACGGTAACCGAAAATTATGGAAACACATAATATTATAATATATTATGTCACTTTTGTTTTTCTAATACTTACTTAATAAAATAAATTGTACAAAAATAAGCATTAAATAACAAGATTGCAAAGCTTTTTTGCTTTATTCCACCTCCCACATCTCAGCGTAGGTATATTGTGCATACATATTTTAACACAGTTGACTCAACCAAATTGGATTAATGGCTGTTAATGGTGAGTGGTGACTCTTTCACTTCCAGCAGCTTTAAAGCGTCTTAGCGTGGGTTGGAATAATTTTAACGAAAATAGCAAATTCGAATAAGGTTAAAGAGCCGTTACGAATCGTGCATCGATATAAGATTATGGTCGTTTGACGATTAATATCCAAAATGGATGGTATATCGATGAACGTGTACCTACATGGTATTCCTGGTAATCACGGTTTTGACCTGAACGGTTGCGAAGGTCCGGTCGGTGACCTGCACCAGTCAGGACTCCACACCTCGTTAGCCTACTTCCAGTTTATTCTACGTTATTTATGTATATCTAGAATAGTTTACTCACAAATAGAATGAATCCTTAAACATTATGGTAAATGGTCTTAAGACGAAAGTTAGCTTTAGATAATAAATTAAGATAAGAGCTATAAATTTGCATGATGTAACTGATTACCTAATCAAATGAATTTAATTATATGGCATATCTTTTATATAAATAAATTAGTCAAATTCCCAATATATTTAGTTAAAAACAACTGAAACGAAAACAGCTGCCCATTGAACATCTCTGTTTTTTTGTCTCTAGTCAAACTTAAAGTAATTTTTATTTACTGGAAACATTCAATATTTTTACTCTAAATAAAACTAAAAATTAATAAAATACATATAGTGTATACAATCATACGTATATACTTTATCTATACCTGGGTAGTGTGTACATGTGCGTTCGAACAACAATGTGTGTGTCCATCGCCTTATTTCGCTCCATTTCAATAATTAACCTCTGTGAACTGCTCAATTTTCATTTAAACTTTAAATAGCAATCATTCAATTTTCGTTCAATAACTTCTTATTTTTATTGTATCATTTATTAATGTACAAATGTAGAGTACCTACGCTTAAAGCTCTCTGAAGGAGATTGGAACATTAATTTTTTTAAAGCCAATATAATTTGTCATCAAAAGCTCCGACAAACAGTGAGACATTTACCGGTTGTGCTTATCACATTAATTATGATCTATTGCTAACCATGTCTAAGATGTAATTATCAGCTAATTAAAACGACGTCTAGTCAAACACGTTAAGTGAAAGCTAAGTTTCACGTGTGACCCATTAAATAAATAACAACGAATACAAAAAGTAAAGCGACATAAGACATTACAAATCTCTCACCATACACCTTACAAGCAGTAAGTAGTTAGATAAGGAATTGTCTCTACAAAGACGCGGTAGCCGCAGGGCCGACTCGGAAGACCGTTAGCGCATGCATAATGCTAACCGCGAAGTGTTCCATTGACGTAATGACATGCACACTATGGACCCGTCGACCTTACCGTACGATAGTCATTTTATAACAAAAAAATCAAGAAATACACGTAACTGGGTCGCCGGCACAACCATGTCAAGTTTGGTCGTTGTCGATTGTTAAGTACCTTCATACTATGTATGTACTTATATCTACTAATGTAAAGTATGTAACTGCTACTTTATGCCTGCAATTTAATATTTATACTTTTATTTAATAAAGATATTTAAAAGTACCTGCTTAGTAGCAGGTGGCAAGGCAATATGATAGTTCATATTTGTGGAATTTCAAATAATCTTCACTTGACCAAGCTGAAGGATTTGGCTCAGAATTTTTTACATTTATAAATACTGAAAACACGAGGAAAATATCACCTAGTATATTATTTAGATAGGTGCCATAAACATACCTACCACCTGATGAATATATATTATACTACTAGCGGTCCGCCCCGGCTTCGCCCGTGGTACATGTTTACGTTTTCTTTACATAAGAACCATCCTCGTACTTCAAGGAATATAATAAAAAAAGAATTATCGAAATCGGTTCAGCCGTTCTCGAGTTATGCGCTTACCAACACATTTTGCGATTCATTTTTATATATAAGATTTTCGGGTACCTATTGTCAAACCGCAATCTAACATTATTTAACATAATCCCGAGTATTCCATGTTATGCGAAAGCGTAGCCACCAATCGTATCAATCATACAATTGACCTGCAGTGTATAGATACGTGATAGCTCTCGGTGGGTTAATCTCATGTCTGATGACAGTGAAACCCCGGGTAAGTAGAACTGGTCACGGGTAACATAATCCATCAGCGTGCAAGTGGGTGAACTGTATCGGATATTAGGCACGACATCAAGCAACGGCTATTCAGATACTCGTTATCCAATTTTGCATCGATCGTTCCACTCTTCCGATTTTCCGTTGGACTTGTAGTTTGATTTAAAGTAATATTTGTATAATGTCCGTAAATGCAAAGTTAGGAATCTAAGCGGTTTATTATGGCAGCGTTACACGCACAGAACATATTATATACTCAGGGATGAGGGAAGGTTACACATATACCTACACCTAATTTTATAAGCTCTAATTCTCTACTCTACCTAAATATACCTATCAACTTACCTAACTTATTTTCTTGCAAAATAAATAAGTTTATAGTTAAGTACCTAACTTTTAAACTGCTACAAAAGATTCTACACTCTACAGAACTAACTAAAACATAAAAAAGACGGGTTGCACTCCGGGAGTGCCGGCAGAAGTGAAAACTTGATTATTAACGTTGAGCATGTTTGATATTTTGGAATGGTATCCGTCTTACGCTTTTTCGATCAGGTCACGTGTCCTGACGCGAGTTTAAGATTTTATACCCATTACAGAAAAAGTGCTCAACGCCGCTAAAGAAGTTTTCACTTCAAAAAAATCATACCTACTGAATCCAAAATTTCTCAATAACTAACAGGTAATTTCTTAATAAAATAGGTACTAGAATAAAGTATAGTGTAAATATCAAAGTAATAATCTTGGAAACAGTAAATATTGCCACACCCTGAACATCTTAACGACATCTTTTGCACCCGTTACGCCTGGAAAATTGTTCACTCTAGCTGTGATATAATTGTAGCTATGGTAACAACCGGAACAGTAACGCAAAGACATCTCTGTTTAAATAGAGCTTCTAACTTCGTATAGAATTCACGTATAGATAAATTGATTAATTTAAATTATGTTACTAAGTAATTATATTATTTTACTTAGACAATTGGTAAAGTATTTTGATAATATTTTAAAGCATTAACGGTTATTTATAATGATAATATTTTTCTTTACGGGACTACTAGGTATATTTAATAACCAGTTCTGAAGAAATATTTATTTCGACATAATAGTGAAAAATAAGTCATGTAAAGCTGCAGTACAAGTAACGACTATCAATAATAATTGATGAATCAATCATTGAATAAACTGGCACTTTTAAATTGCATGTTAGTCGGCAGTTATCTAGCAATCATCAATTTAATCGCGCCTCATTAATTAAAAGTGCGACATGGGTCAATCAATTTTAATATTGAGAGCCTAAAGTACTTACCTAATATACAATTATTTGGCGAAATTTAAATAATCATGTATTTTTGTATGATGTTATAGCCTATAGGACTTTACATGTATATAATCTAGTATAGTAGATACCTATTATATTAGCTGTGTCTTAAATCTAAGGACGTAAAGATAATTTTCAATTAAGGACTTTATTTCTTATCTCTTACCACCTGGGTAAATTTTAATTAATGATTATAATAGGTACGTGTTTCGTTAATAAAAAACGCTCTATTCTAATTGTCTGTGCATAATAAGATGAACAAAAACTACCTATACATACAGAATGTTAACTTTATTACTTTAAAAATAATACATATATAATTATGGACATAATAGCAAAATGACCTTACCATCATCCGCAACAATTTCAGCAATAGGAGACACAAAAGAGGCTTGTAAAATTAATCCAAACGTAAATAAAAATAAACGCCAGGCCATGGTAATTACTATAGCTATTATATTATGATTAAAAAAATATTTAAAAATTACATTAATGTAAAAAAATTGAAGAGAGAATTTATTTATTAAACAAAGTAAAATTTAAATACTTTTTGTTGCGAATGTAGAGCGTTTTATACAAAAGTGAGCGCGCGCTATAGCTCCACCGCGGCGTCTGATAGACTAACAAGTAACTAGGTAACAAAATAAAGAATACAACCTTCACATGGTAGGACTTTACATGACTGCATGCTTTGTGCAGTTACATGCCGGTGGACGTGCTGAAATTTGTTATACCAAAGTAGGTATACCACATACTATGTAGGTAGGTAGGTGTTCTGTTTTAAACTTAGAAGATTAAAATTACACATTCCGTTACAAAATTCTCGAATTCATTAGATATTCGATGCGATTCGATGATCTTATTCAATTATTGTATCTAGAAATATTGAAAAGTGGATTAAATTAATCTTCTTCTTTCTTATATATAAAAATGAATCGCAAAATGTGTTGATAAGCGCATAACTCGAGAACGGCTGAACCGATTTCGATAATTCTTTTTTTAATATATTCCTTGAAGTACGAGGATGGTTCTTATGTAGAGAAAACGTAAACATGTACCACGGGCGAAGCCGGGGCGGAGAGCTAGTTAAAAATAAAAATACATTTCAATTTTCAATGATTTCATTATAAGATTATTTCTAATGTATTAAACATTTTTTAAACTTTTCATTGGATACACTAATTCTGTGATTTTCTACACGAATCGAAACAGAAAAAAATCCTGGATAAAATAAAATTAAGTAATGGAGTCTGAATTGAATATGGATAAAACACGGAATAAAAATAGAATTATCAACTATATTTTACATGATTTATATATGTTTATAATTTGAATTATGATGAACTGATAAATTTCCCGACTACATATATTCTTTATTTTCACGATGAGCTTGGACGTCTTTCGGGAATCGGGAAGAAAATACGCATGAATGTGGGTCAAACGTGTCAAACATACCTACTATTGTGAACTGGTTCAATATAAGATAAATATTATTTGTAAAATTGTGTTGTAGATAATCGATACAAGTATGAAAGATTAATAAAAATATAATATGGTATTTATTCACAATAACAATAAACAACAACAAATTAATGGTTCCTATATACCGCGCATGCGTTAGTTAACAGCGCGCGCATTTCTGAAAGCCTCAAGCCAGATTGCAAACACTAAACAGTCAGCACCCAAAGCTTAACCAATCCTTTGTTTTGAAACATATGGTTAGGAAAAGAAATAGAATTATAACTCAAATAATGTAAATAGTGTTACAATGGGCAATCAATTTAAAAACGTGGCTATCATTGCCTGCTTAAAATCTTTTCTTTTTATTTTTAATTTAATATTTTGGGTAAGTATTAATTCTATTTAAGTACCTAAGTATAATAATGTTACTAATTTTTTTCAGTCATTTTAACATAATTTTGTTAACCGTTAAGTCTCTAAAAAGTTCTCATTCGCAGCTTACGGGCTTACTTATACTGGTCGTGGGTCTTTGGGCGGAGTTTGACCTGTATAAGTATATGGAATTATCGCCAGATTTCTCTGGCACGGCTCCTCATGTGATAATCGGAATCTCTGGCCTCATAGTCATCATCAGCTCTGTGGCGTTCTCCTGCATTATTAAAGGCCAGCCTGTCTTACTGTACATTGTAAGATTTTACTTATTCTATACTTAGTTAGAGTTTATGCAAATAAGCTCAAAGCACCTATTAAGTAGGTATCTTTTTTAAGAATAATCACTTGCGTCTGGGAAAGTTATTTGACTCAAGAGCGATTGAGCGGCGTCCCACATTGAAAGCTGAATATTCAATCTGTAGGTATTTGTTTTCAAATTATAGAAGATTGAACAATTTATTTTACAGTACGGTGGTTTCTTAGTTTGTATCTTCATGATGGAACTCGGCGTTTGTGCGTCGGTAGTGTGCTATAAAGGTACATTTTCGAAGGGTTTGCACGATGGCCTAACACAGTCAGTGAAAAATTATGATAGAGAAAAGGCTAATTTCGACTTTGCCCAAACTACGGTAAGTTTACCCAAATGCTTTTTTTCAAATTTTTTTATTAATTGTTTTTTGTAGTTTAACCATATTTCTCAATCAAAAGTAGGTATAAATAATTTCTTATAACAATACAACTACGGTAAATAGATTCATTAATATTCAAATCTACCAATTTGGTGATGGATATTTTATATTGCCTGCATTACGTTACGACTGAGTACATCAGCTATTTAAAACAGCTGGCAGTTCTCTTAACACAATCGAGTTATTAAGTAATCTGTTATCATACGTTGCAATATCTATTTTCAATACAAAACAATCGCGAAAGTGCGATACGTTAAGTCTCGCTATTTGTTTTCACTGAATAGAAAACGTAGTGTAAGTTGTAACGACTTAATGATACCTAGTACTCGTACTATCTAAATTCTTTCATTAGTAACTAGTTAGTGAATGCAGATATTATCTATTGTTACAAGCTTCAAGCTTTTATTATTTAAAAATCCATACTAATATTATAAATGCGAAAGTAACTCTGTCTGTCTGTCTGTTACTCAATCACGCCTAAACTACTGAACCAATTTGCATGTAATTTGGTATGGAGATATTTTGATACCCGAGAAAGGACATAGGCTACCTTTTATTGCGAAATATGTACCACGGGCGAAGCCGGGGCGGACCACTAGTTTATTATAAATTCAGTAATATTCGCGGTGGTAAGTGGTTGGACATAACACCGTAGAAATATTATCTAATTTCTGCTATTACGGATTCGTCATTAAAGTTAATCTTGACTTCTATTATAGTAGTTAGTAGTTACGTTTTTTTTTAATAAATATTAAATGGCTCAAATGAGGCAAGAAAGCTATTCCTGTAAGATCTAAGAAGGGTAGCTTCTAGGATTGCCTCACACCTGGTCCTGGGGCTGGAAGAGATTGATGCTTTTGAAGACCGCATTTTTGTACATAATATGTATATGAATATGCCTGTATGTTATCTTCTTCTTCTTCTTCTTCTTATATATAAAAATGAATCGCAAAATGTGTTGGTAAGCGCATAACTCGAGAACGGCTGAACCGATTTCGATAATTCTTTTATTATTATATTCCTTGAAGTACGAGGATGGTTTTTATGTAGAGAAAACGTAAATATGTACCACGGGCGAAGCCGGGGCGGACCGCTAGTTTTCTATAAAAGATTATAATTTACTTATTTTCTGTTCTGGTGTATTTAAACAATAAATACTTTCAATGTAAATAAATAAATGGCACCGATACTTTTTTCCCTTTTTAATCATTCTCCAAGGAATTTAAATGTGATAGGGACATAACTATATTTTGTGTTTATTTTTAATCCATAAAGAATTATTTGTTCATACTGAAAGTTCTGTTTTCATAATTTTTCTAGTTACACTGTTGCGGGGTATCCAACTACACGGACTGGATGGTGATGTCGCCGCAGCGCGTGATCCCGACGTCTTGTTGCCTCGACACGAGTCACTGTGTTACCGCCAATTACAACGACGTCTACCAAACGGTATTGTATAAGTTGTAGACAAATTATACAATTCGCCATTTTGTAAACGGTCTCGTTTGTAGTTTTTATTCATCAATTACGATAGCTACATATCTAATTACTTCAATAAGAATAAAAAAGTCAATATCACACATGATCATAACTAATTTACTCTGGAAAAAAAATTTATCCAATAAAAATATATGTGCGTCAATTAATTTTAAACAATTAAACGCAAACAATACATACGTATCTACTACCAGAATAATGATTGTTTTTTTTCAGGGTTGCTACGAAGTCATAAGCGATTACCTCAGAAGGAATATGAACATATTGATAGGCATTGCTATCGGAACGTCCGTTTTGCCCCTCGTTGGTGCTATACTGTCCTGTTCTTTGGCAAGCTATCTAAAGAAATCGAAATATGATATCATCAATTAGCGGTCTCTGGCTCGAATCGGACACGATCTCTATTTCTTCTTGACTGAATGTTTATCTTCTTTAAATATTTTACTCTAATCTTTATCGTCTTTAAAGTTTTATCTTTTAATTTTTAAAGTTGTAAGTATTATAAATTATAATCACAATTATTGTATCTTAAAAAAAATGTATAAAATGTTATATATTTTGGATGTTTAAATAAATTATTGAGCAACAATTATGTTTTATTTATAGCCATTTTATAGTTAGTGTAGTATCACAGACTAATAATAATATACTACGTATGTAGTATGATGAAGGACTTATTTTGAAAAAAAAATTGAATTTATTTCTTTTTATCACAGAAATGGCTAAATGGATTTGTCTGAAACTAAGGTCTTACAATATAATGAATTTTCTTTTCAAATTCACAGAACACATTATTAAAATTATAATAAAAAACTGGGAAAAACAAAGGTTACAAATTTTGTTAAAAATTAACAGATTTATTTCAGTTCTTTATAAAACATTGTCAACAAATCACTTAGGTAAAAACAAAATGGAATTATTAAGGCATGATCATTATTAGTCACTATCAGAGCTATTTTTATCTTCCTTGGGCTCAACGGGTACCTCTTGTTTATAATGTCTATATTCAGGCTTCAATTCCCACATATTTTTGTGTGGATTTTTCAAGTTGTAATTGCACACTTCTTTTAAAATCTCTTTCAAATAAACAATGGGCTGTCTAGTTATCTGAAATAAAAATTAATATGTGATTATAGAAACTTCAATGATCGTACAAACCACTGTTGAGTCATTAATAATCTATCTATACTTATAATAAATCTGTAGAGAGGCCAATTCTGTACATGAAATATATTTAAAAAAAAACTATGAAGGGGTGATAAGGGATCGCTACTGATGCCAAAAATGCAATCAGTAAAATTTTTGTCTGTCTGTCTGTCTGTATATTCGTTATAGAAACAAAAACTACACGACGGATTTTAACGAAATTTGGCACAATTATTCTTCATACTCCTGGGCAGGTTATAGTAAAAGAATCATGTAAATCGGTGTAGAAACACCAAAGTTATACATGAAATACGCTATAAGTCATCGCGCGTGAATTACATGCCATAAGGATTATTTTTGTGTATCAGTTGCCGCGTTCGACGCGCTTCGCGGCGGGAGCTATAAAAAGGCGGCGGGTCCGCACTCCGCACCCGTTTCGCGTTGTCACGGTATCACGTGTGAACGGCTGAACCGATTTCGATAATTCTTTTCTATTATATTCCTTGAAGTATGAGGATGGTTCTTATGTAGAGAAAACGTAAATATGTACCACGGGCGAAGCCGGGGCGGACCGCTAGTATTAAATAAATAAATAAATATTATAGGACATTATTACACAAATCGACCTAGTCCCACAGTAAGTAATTAAGACTTGTGTTGGGGGTACTAGGCGACGATAAATATAATATTTAATAAATACATAATACATATATAGATAATAACACCCAGACCCAAGAACAAATAATTGAGTTCATCACACAAATATTTGCCCTGACCGGGGATCGAACCCGGGACCGTCGGCTCAG
The DNA here is from genome assembly GCF_061535395.1 of Colias eurytheme. Classification (NCBI taxonomy): domain Eukaryota; kingdom Metazoa; phylum Arthropoda; class Insecta; order Lepidoptera; family Pieridae; genus Colias; species Colias eurytheme. The sequence continues at coordinate 4,698,515 of NC_142981.1, read as the reverse complement.
TAGGCAGTTACTTTACCACTGCGCCAACCGCGTCGTGCGCCAATATCAGGTCATGATAAGCAGTTCATAGTATAAAATTATAATATTAAACACCTTTTGTAAGTCCTTTATATTATAATACTGATGCTTTTCAAAAGCAGCAAATAGTACATTAAGAACAGCTTCTTTGTCATCACGAGCCTTCTTGCCTTCTGCTTTCTTCCTCTCTTGGTATTCAATCTGAAAAGAAATAAAAAATTTAATTAGTTTGTTGGAAACTCTGTACAATATGAAGTCAAATTAATTTAATTGTTCTCATCATTTAATTAAAAAAAAATTATAGAGCTCTTTCTTAGAAAGGGCATTGAAACTTTCTGGCATATCAACCCGCCGCCATTTTGATTTTTTTTCAAAATCGCGGCGCACGATTGAAGTTGTATGCATGGATAGAGGATACATAGACAAACAAAAAATGTCAAATAACATAGTACCCTAAAGCGTCACATTACCGAGATATTTGGAGGTAAATATTCACTTATGAGTACAACGACAAACACTAAAAATTGACTTATTACGTGTCTATATGCATAATTTTATCTCCAAATAATCACTCCCAGGTAGATTATTATTATTAACAGTTTATTGGAAGAAAGTAGGTACATTCATTACATAAAAATATTTATTTATTACATAGATATATTTTTTTATGTAAGTAATGTAATGAATACCTACTTTCTTCCTGTAATAATAATAATCTACCTGGGAGTGATTATTTGAAGATAATATTATGCATGCAGACACGTAATAAGTCTATTTTTAGTGTTTGTCGTTGTACTCATAAGTGAATATTTACCTCCAAATATCTTGGTAATGTGACGCTTTAGGGTACTATGTTATGAGACATTTTTTGTTCGTCTATGTATCCTCTATCCATACATACCACTTTCATCGTGCGCCGCGATTTTGAAAAAAATCAAAATGGCGGCGGGTCGATATGCCAGCGTCCATACAAAAAGTTTCAAACCCCTTTCTTAAGAAATGTCATAGAATTGATAAGAGTAATTTTTGAGTTCAATTGTAACAAACAAATAGTTAAATCTCCTTATAACATAAACATGAACTAGGCAGTTGTTACAACGTGATAATAAATAGGTATCAATGACTGTTTTGTTTTCAAGAGCTTTTCTTTAACATAAAAATAAATAATGAAGAATTTCTAAAACTATACTCACATTATGTTTATGGTCCGAAACAGGCTTAAAGTTTTGTACTATTCTTTCTAATTGTTGTACTTGTCTTTGTGGCATAGACGCCTTTCTAATTGATTCAGATTTTAGTTTATAGTATATTGAGTCTGCATATGGCCTACACTCTAGCTTTTGAACTATCCTACCCTCCATGAACAATTTTTCAGATTCTGGTACCACTGAATCCGTATTTGTAGCTGCAAATAATATTAATAGACATATACATGTGAAATTAGCTATGACCACGAAGGCGACATAAAAATGTTGTTATAAAGAACTCGTAAGAACTTATGTCTTGACACTTACGAACTATGTGAGAAAAGACTCCTAAAGATTGTCTAGTGACATTAGATACATCAAGACGGTGTTCCTTTGGTATATTTTGCTCTCCTGCGTCTTTGAGGCATAAAACTGCCTCAGACAACGACAACTGAACTTGGGGTCGTTGACCAGCTACACGAGAAATTTTCAGTTTCCCTACTTCGATGTCCCCAGGAGCTTTGTCCCATTTTGTGGCTATATATTTTGGTACCTTCACTAGCCAAACACCTCTACCAGTATTTGACAGATCCAGCTCACGATCGACGTGTGGTACATTATTAGGAGTAGTCATGATTTCCAAAAAAATTTAAAAATTAAGGACTTTGTCAACTACGATTACAAAGTATGTATGTATATCCCAAAATCACGATCATCGATAGATAAGTTTATTTTAATTTTTCAAGAAGAACAACAGCAAGTCTTGACTGGTCTTGACTTTTGACGAAGTGACAGTTGACAGTTGACACTTCAAACTTTCAAACTCTGCCGGTGTCTATTGGATTCTCTGTCTACGCCTTCTATAAACTATGTAAAACCATCGTTTGTCTATTTCTGTCTCAGAGCAATATTTCTGTCATCTGTGCCAAATGTCAACTTCAAATACACCAAAAGATCGCGGAATTTATTATATTATACCTATCGATAAATGTTTTATTTAATAACTTACAAATAAATGTTTATTATGCATATGGTATGATAAATACGAAGTATTATTTCGTAGTGGTTTCCGTGAACGCGGACTACGTTAATAAATTTGGATTTGTATGAAGAATTGGGCAGAATGTTCGGTTACAGTAAAGAAGCAGTTAGAGTGAAAGTCAAGGTTTGCAGATATTTTATTATAATAATTAAATGTATATCTTATTTACAATAAAAAGAACAGTACATCTTTTCATATTTATTTTCCTATATTTTCTGTATTTCGCTTTATTAACTCACATAACTATTGGAATATACAGTTATTCTATGTGCAACCATATTTTTGGGACTCAATCACTTATTTCCCTTTCAATTGGAAAGTTGTATACATGGCCTTCATTTCAATATAACTTTAATTTATTCAATACTTATCATTGTTTTATACTTAAGATAAATAAATTACTTTCAAAATAATGATTTCAGAAATGTGAAGGAAAACTACAACCAGAGTTAAGGAAGTTCTCTGTTGATCCACAAATAACTTCCTTAGAAGTTTTACAAAGCATTCTTGTGAAAGCATTTGATATAAAGTCTGATTTTACATTGTCATACAGGACATTAGATGACTATGGACTAGAAGTATATTTGCCATTATTATCTGATTGGGACTTGGATGCTGCATTCCTCAAGTATTTTTTTTATATTTATATTTAGCAAGCATTATTAGCTTTAGCTTTAAAAAGTTTTTTTTTTAGTTAAATTCAGTAAATAACAAATGTTATCAAGTTTTAAAATGTTAAAATAAGCTTTAAACATAAGTTTCATCACTATACAATGAACATTATTTAAATTCTGATTACAGGGCTCATAACATAGCACTGACACAAAAAACAGAACCATGTGTCCAATTAAAGGTGGATATGAAGCCTTTTGCAGAAGCCTCGGAGGATTGGGAACCACCTGTAATACCTACTCAAACTCAAACTCAAATAATTAGAGAACAGCCTGTAGTTCAACAAAGCCAAACAATAACACAAATAGATAAGCAAGAAACACAAATTGGTCTGCAGGGCATTATTATGAATCAGGTATACCACATTGAAGTAATTGAGAATATAAATAATGTTAAACTTATCTAGTTATAAAACTTAAATTTTGTTTATATTCACTACTGGCAATAAGAAGTTATCTAAATTCAGTTTGATTATTTTATCTAGCTCCTTTAATGTATATAACATTTGATCTATTATCCTAAAGCAGCAATGCCCAACATTTTCCAAAGGCGGATCCCTTAAAACTTGTCATGATCAGCAGATCCCCAAAAAAATTTCTTCGCATAAGTCAATATATATTATTTTGAATATTGAATTTTAGGTTGAGAAAACATTTAATATGGTATCCAGAGCATTAAATTTATATGATGACCCAAACACACCACCTAGACCTCCACTGAATGATGTGGAGTTTAGAACATTTTTGGATGCTGTAGGACAAATCACCAACACTACAAAATTACGTGAAGTTATATATTGTGGAGGAATTGAACCAAGTCTGAGGTAATATGACATTCATTAACATTAATACTATTTATAAAAACTACATTAAAAAATATTAATGGAAGATAAGAATAATATTGCTTGATAAAATGTAAGGTTGATGCAATAAGTATAGCATTTCTAAAAGAGCTAAGCTAGGCTGCAGATATCTTTTAAATGCTTGTTAATTATTTAAAAATGTTATGTTTGCAATATTATTTATAACTCATTACACCATAATACTTTCCAGAAAAGTGGTATGGAAACATATACTGAATGTCTATCCTGAAGGGATGACAGGAAAAGAGAGAATGGATTATATTAAAAGAAAAGCTAATGAGTATTATGCTTTGAGAGCCAAATGGAAAGATTGTATTCAAAAAGGAAAGGTAAATATATTTTATATGGTATATCACTAGATATTAAAAAATAAAGCCACTATCTACCCCTATATAAATTATGCTTACATCTTTAAAACTATTCAATAAATTTCTTAGAAACTTTTTTAGGCGCGTTGAGAGTTAAATTTCAAGGTCATGGAGTGTCTTGCCAAGAAGTTTGAATATTATAAATTTATAAAGAATAGAAAAAATTCGATCACGTGGCGGGACTTTTTTCTATTCTTTATAAATTTATATTTATAAAGCATTTGAATGCCATAAAACAATAAAAATCAATTTAAAGTTTGAATATTGCCAAAGAATTTTCATTTCTGAAACATATGCTCGGCACACACACTCTTTTTTATAGATAGAGTAATTGTTGAGGGAGGTTTTAGTACCTTATATAATTTATGATGTTTTAAGGGGCCCTGCTCCGAAATGTATGTTTCTAAATCATGGTTTTTGGATAGAAATCATCATATTTAAAATCCTAAAAAAATATATAGCACAGATAAACGTTTGATCTAGTGACTTTTTTGGATAAAAACACAATATTAAACATTTGACTCGATCAAAAAAAAATCAGAAGTAACATCGATTTTAAAAGCATAATCAGTTTTATGAGAATTAGGGGAACGCTATGTTTATGAAAATTTGACATTTCATTTATAATCAGGTTTTACAGGGAAATTTTTGGATAGATTTTTAATTTAGCCCTTATTTTTTTCTATATAAAATATAATACGTAAAATGCGACTCGCGCGCACCACGTCAGTGCCGCCAGAGTCCAGCCGGACGTCATCGAAGGAGGACCTGTGCTAGTTTTGCTCCCGACCACGTTGCAGTCGCCGCTCGCGTATTAGAACCGAGCGGCGAGTAAAACGGCGAGCATGTCACGGTATAAATAAATCAGTAGTTTGATTTTGTTAGTTATCCTAGGATTATTGTTGTAAATATAAATTAACTTCTTATTCTATAGTCTATACTATTAAACGAACAATATTTGCATATTAATATATTTGTTTGTAAATACAGTGTAGAAATTTTCGATGGGCCCTGGGTGAAAGTACTAGAAATACTGGAGATAGCAAATATCCTTTATTTTTAAAAAGAAATAGAACTGCATTCAAAGATTTTCAAAAATTCATTTTCTTCGACCGGGAATCGAAAGAACTATTAAAACCGCATCAAAATCCGTTGCGTAGTTTCAAAGATTAGCGTACAAAGGGACATAGGGACAGTGAAAGCGACTTTGTTTTATACTATGTAGTGATTTAAAATTATGTTTTAAAAATTACCTTGCCTGAGATCCTCTTTTTTATGGGTTATTGAATAGGAATAGCGGCAAAGTTTTGAAGTACTAGTAGAAAGACTATTATGATGTTGGTTGATCTGTATTCAATGAGTATGACAAATATTATTTTTATGAAACAACAATCCAAGATGGCGCCGACGAAAATTTGACTTTTTTCGTGATGGGTGTCATTTTCATGGTTTTTGGGGTAGCAATTAACGAATATGAGGTCAAAACTATAATCCAAGATGGCGCCGACGAAAATTTTACATCTTTTCGTCATGGGTGTCATTTTCATGGTTCTTGGGGTAGCAATTAACAAATATGAGGTCAAAACTATAATCCAAGATGGCGCCGACGAAAATTTTACATCTTTTCGTCATGGGTGTCATTTTCATGGTTTTTGGGGTAGCTATTAACCAATATGAGGTCAAAACTAAAATCCAAGATGGCGCCGACGAAAATTTTACATCTTTTCGTCATGGGTGTCATTTTCATGGTTTTTGGGGTAGCTATTAACGAATATGAGGTCAAAACTAAAATCCAAGATGGCGCCGACGAAAATCTTACATCTTTTCGTCATGGGTGTCATTTTCATGGTTTTTGGGGTAGCTATTAACGAATATGAGGTCAAAACTATAATCCAAGATGGCGCCGTCGAAAATTTTACATCTTTTCGTCATGGGTGTCATTTTCATGGGTTTTGGGGTAGCTATTAACCAATATGAGGTCAAAACTAAAATCCAAGATGGCGCCGACGAAAATTTTACATCTTTTCGTCATGGGTGTCATTTTCATGGTTATTGGGGTAGCTATTAACCAATATGAGGTCAAAACTAAAATTCAAGATGGCGCGGACGAAAACTTTACATCTTTTCGTTACGGGTGTCATTTTCAAGGTTTCTGAATTCTGCTCGAAAAATATGTAAACGGTTGTAAGAAAAATATACTTACCAAATTATCGACGGTAACATTGGGGATTTGTACATAGCTGTCTCAAAAACCTTGAAAATGAAACTCATGCCGTAAAGATGTAAAATTTTCGTCGACACCATCTTGGATTTTAGTTTTGACCTCATATTGGTTAATTATAGCTACCCCAAAAACCATGAAAATGACACCTGTGACGAAATTTTGTCAAATTTTCGTCGGCGCCATTTTGGATTTTAGATTTGACCTCATATTGATTAATAGCTACTCCAACTCTTTGAAAATGACACCCGTGACGAAATTTTGTCAAATTTTCGTTGGCGCCATTTTGGATTTTAGATTTGACCTCATATTGATTAATAGCTACTCCAACTCTTTGAAAATGACACCCATGACGAAAACATTTCAAATTTTCGTCGGCGCCATCTTGGATTTTAGTTTTGACCTCATATTGGTTAATCGCTAGCCCAAAAACCACCCACATTTGCTACTTAGGAAAAGTTCAGATTTAAAGATATCATAGGTAATGTGACGAATATAATTTATTTCATTCCGACCGTTTCTCGGAATAACATACATTTACTAAGAAGGGTTTAATATATTGCCGGTAACATAATATTATGATGTATGATAATAATTAATAATTCATAAAAAAGTATTTTATACATTTCTTAAAAAGCTTCGATATTGTATACAATAATACAAATCATTAATTGATTATTATTCAAATTGTTGTAAAATAGTCACACTTTTTTAAGTTGGTTGAATACACTAACTTACTTATTACATACTTATATTCAATTATTATTTTGCCTTTTTTATTTGTTTTACTTTTAATTATTATTACCAATATTTTCAGAAGAAAATAAATTAATGTATCCAGAACGAGAGTTTCATTTTAAACTTTAAATGTATGTATAAAATAGACCAAAAAATTTTTACGAGAAATTAACAATAAATTATCTTTTATATTGTTTCTATCGATTTGAATAATAAAATAAAATTTGAAAAAGGAATGTTTCCTTTCAGAAAAATTTGCTATCCCTAGTATTTCAAGTACTTTCCATTCAGGGCACATCGAAAATTTCCACACTGTATATATACAAACAAATATATAAATATGCAAATATTGCTCGTTTAATGGTATAGGATAAGTAGTAAATTTATTTATCAACAACATTCCTACGATAGCAAATAAAATCGAACTACTGATTTATTTATACTGTGGCATAATCGCCCGCCTTCATAGGTCACCGGAGTTCATGCCGCGCCGGCTCCTGCGCAACGCGGGCGCGAGCCATCTCAGTGCCTAAAATGCCTAAACTTTCAGTACAAGGGGCTCTTAAATAAAGCAGGCGAAACCGCGGGCGTAAGCTACTACTTAGTACTTAGTACTAGTCTACACTAATATTATAAAGAGGAAAACTTTGTTTGTTTGATTGTAATGAATAGGCTCATAAACTACTGGACCGATTTTAAAAATTCTTTCACCATTCGAAAGCTACATTATCCACGAGTAACATAGGCTAGGTTTTATCCCAGAAATCCCACGGGAACGGGAACTATGCGGGTTTTTCTTTGAAAACGCGGGCGAAGCCGCAGGCGGAAAGCTAGTACTATTATAATATTTTAAAGATTTTTTGTTGTTTTATTTAAGTACTTATTGAGTTGTCCAACACACCCAATTTTAGAAAATGTCTCATGGCATTCATAGACTGTATTAATTGAATAATCATTATGATCTACTTTCAGGTAAATGGTGATTTGGCCTATGTTACGAGTATGGTAAGGAAAGACGTTCTTAGGACAGATAGGCATCATAACTTTTACGCCGGAAGTGATGATAATCAAAATATTGCCTCTCTATTCAATATTTTAACAACGTAAGAATTTTTACTCTCTTTTAAGCTTATTTATATTTATTTCACGTAACAAATCATGATTTAATTTTAACTAGACTGTTTATTTCAATCTGCACTTCATAATCTTACTCTTTTTTTACAGATATGCTCTCTACCATCCAACTGTAAGTTATTGTCAGGGAATGTCAGATTTAGCATCACCACTATTAGTAACCATGGGTGATGAAGCTCATGCATACATTTGCCTTTGTGCGCTTATGGCTAGACTTTATCCTAATTTCCTACTTGATGGAGAAGCAATGACACTGAAATTTACTCATCTCACTGAATCACTACAAGTGTATGACCCTGACTTCTACAACTATTTAAAATCACAACAAGCAGATGATCTACTATTCTGTTATAGATGGCTACTTCTAGAAATGAAGCGAGAATTTGCATTTGATGATGCACTACGGATGCTAGAAGTCCTGTGGGCTTCTTTACCTCAAAAAGCTCCCATTACAGAATTACCTTTACAAGAAAAAGATTTTGATCCAACTTTTGAGGTAACTGTAGATCCAACACCTTTAAGCCCACTAGTTAAAGCACCGAGAGAAAATGCATATACTAAAGTATGCGCAATAAGAAGACAAAGCTCCAGTTTTAGCTTAGCAAATATAAAAACACCAAAACTTTCCACGACCAAGCAAATAAATCATAGTTTAGACGAAAGTGCAGCTCGAAAAGCATTAACTAATTCATCTCTTAAGCACGCGAAAGAATTTCAAAGTCTAGATGAGGCTGCCTTACAGCTGCGTAATACTACAAAAGAAATATGCGATAAAACAACTGAGGAAGGCACTGAATATAATTTACATGAAAAAGATATACATAAGTTTTCGAAACCCATCATGAAAAGTGTTCCTGAAGATAGTAAAGCGATTGAGGTCTTAGATTCGCAAACTAGTTGGTCTAGTACAGGAAATTTATTCAATGGAACATCTCAAGCTGACATGAAAGACACTCCATTAGGGAGCCAAATCCGAATACTACGAGATAAAATATCCATACATAACAATAGATTTTTCTCATCATTAGATAAGCTTGATGATTCCAATTGCCTTGATTCAACAAGCAATAAGCCAAAAGTTAAAATGATAAAAAATCTCAATGAATTTCTTAATTTTGCTACAGGTAGTAAATACGTGAATATTAAACAAGAAATGGGTCTAAAGACTGATCTTGATAATATTGATTCAAAACAGTGCCCCAAAATAACACTAACTAAAACATTACTTAATGATACATCTAAAATACTTAAAAATCATAGTAATTCAAAAATTAATTTGGAATTAAATGAAGGCAGTAGCCCTGATGATTCACAAGAATATTATCCCATGACTACCTCCATGACCCGTGAATTACGATTAGAATTAGAACATTTAGACCGACAAGTATTTGGCTCTTCATATGTTAATAGATGCAGTATGATTTGTGATTCTCCTTCTGAATCTACAAGCACAGAAGATAAACCCACAAAATTTCAGAAAGATACGGAAAATGATAAATTAGAAGTTCAAAATGAAGTTACTGAATCAATGGATTTTTTGAAAAAGTCACCACTTTTAGACACAACTAAAATTAATGCAAGAAGTGCAGAGGATATATATCTTTGGGAGAATCCCCTTCATCGCAACACTCCAACTACGCGAACAACTGCTAGTTGTCCACACACACCTGATGAACAAGCTGAATTAGATTTTGATGGTGACACAGGGGAAATATTTGAGGAGCATTCTGGAAAAAAGTCTGTCACACCAATTAGATTATTAAGAAAAAATCATTCTCTGGAACCTCAGGATTTATATCATAACAATAAGCATTCTAATACACATTCCAGTGAATCTGAATCTTCTGACCCAGTAGATTCTATAAGCAATCCAGTTACAGAAGATGGAAACAACCCGAAATCACATAAATTTTTCTCTAACATGTCACAAGAATTAGAAAATGCAAAAAAGAATTGTGAGTCACTTTTAAATGTAAAGCAATCAAACCTACAAAGTGTAGCATCAACAATAAATAACTTCCAGAAAAAATATGAGGTTTTTAAACCACCTCCATTAAAAAATGCATCTATACACACTGTTACAGCTACTGATAGTACAAGTAAGAACAGTATTAGTAGTTTGCCTTCTCCGTTCGTTTTTGGTGGTGGTAATCCATTCCTCATGTATTTATGTCTTACAGTATTATTGCAACATAGAGATTATGTAATGCGCAATCGTATGGACTATAATGAATTAGCAATGCATTTTGATAAAATGGTGAGAAAGCATAATGTCAACAGGGTATTAAATCAAGCTAGGCAGATGTATGCTGTATATTTGAAGCAACAATCGCAAAAGACTGGTGATGTTACTACATAATGATGTAGGTTTTAGGACATTTATGGAAAATTTAAAGTTACTTAAGATATGTAACGGGACTGCCAACATAGCATTATGTAAATGTGCTAATTTTATTTATTATTATTAAATTCCTTATCATGCTTAATTGAAGTCACGCGAAATTAGCTGTAGGTATCAAATTTACTCTTTTATTTGTTATAAAGTTTAGTTTACACATTTCACCATGGTATGGATTTATAATTTCACATTTTGTAACTTCTAACTGCTTATCGAGTATTATGAGTAAATAATTCCGTATTTTTAATACCGTTGTAATTCCTTACAATAATTTTGACCATTAATGTATGAATTTATATTATAATTATAACATTGATAATAATATAAGGGCAGTTCTACATTAGTAGTTATTATAAATATTTAAATTATAGCTATATACATATAAATCTCAACACCAAAACGTAATTAAATAAAATGTATAATACAACTCCTATACATTATATTAAATACATAATGTTTCTTACTGTAATGCATTTATAAAATTAGCAATAATTAAATAGGTAATTATTTAAATAGTTATAAATACAATTGACAAAAATAGATTCCTTATGTACTGTACTTATTACCTGCATTGTTTCTAATTTAATTTTAACTGCTTATGATTGCTGCCTTAATTCCAAAGATGTTGGGTATTCGTAAATACTATTGTGATATTATTTTTTAATATTTTACTTTTTTACATTATAGTTATTATATGTATATTGTATACCTTTAGTGATTGTATTTTTTATGTTAATAGATTAATAACTATTTAGTGATCAGTCATATAATAAGTTTTAAAACAAAAATAACAGTGGAAATTGAAGTTGCTTTACATTAATATGATAATTGTAATGTGTAACCAAATGTTATATTTTTAATAAATGACTATTCCAATGTTAATAATTCCTAAAATATTATATAATGAAATGAATTTCAAATCTCAATTTTATAAAAAAACTAGCGGTCCGCCCCGGCTTCGCCCGTGGTACATATGAAAAATAGATGTTGGCCGATTCTCAGACTTACCCGAAATGCACAGAAAATTTCATGAGAATCGGTCCACCCGTTTCGGAGGAGTATGCAGACTAACATTGTGACACGAGAATTTTATATATGAGATATATACCTATTACTACCATTAATATGACCGAAATATTATTCCAATGGAAGGGTAAATTATAACCTTAAGGCTGCAGTCTAGCAAAATTGCGTTTTCAACAAGTTATTTGACAATTTTTTCCCGGCTAATGAAATGATAAACTGAATTTTTTTTTCTTGTTTACCAATTAGTGTTATATACGCAATGCGCGTGAATTTTTTCACATTTATAAAGTTACTTTATGTTACCTTAATCAGGCCTTCAAGATAAGTCTCTTTCCCCCAAAGACATTTCGAGCTAAGTTTGTGCACTCACTATGTTGCAACCGATTACAATTTATACAATCTGATCAGCGCATTATTATCCTTATATAGTCGTTATTAAAAACTGCTGAATACAATTGCTGAAAAACTTATGATTTTCCTAATTAGAACGTTATAAATTCATTAAATTTCCCATTTTTTGCCTTACAAAATCTATTGATAAATACTGCTAAAAGTTATTTTTTCCATTAATTTATTCGAGTTGGTTGAAGACAAATGAGTATTAATCCTTTAAAAAAAATTTTTTTTGAATTTTGATAATTCTTTAAATATTAAAAAAATATTTAAAATAATTAGGAAAAATTCTAGCGAATTTCTTTAGTCGCGCTCCTTGGGCCGGAGCGTTCTGACGTGTGCTCTACGCTCGATTTTCCTTCATACCGAAGTGAAAGTTGCTCTACTTCATTAAATTTAATATTTTTGTTAATTGATTATTTTTATCTTAGTTTTGTGCAAATATTCGTATTTTTAAACATTTGATTTCGATATGGAAAATAAACGAAAAAAATACGCGTGTAACTACTAGAAAAAAAATTATCTTCGAACATAAAGTTAATGAAACCAAATAGATTGCAAAGGTGATTGGCAACAATTTCTTTATTTTACGGGGTGTCAGTAAAGGGATGTATATTTCTTTAAAACTAAAGTAAGCTCATAAATTTTCTTATAATATATTTTTTTTTGAAGTTCCAAAAATGTTTATTTTTCGTTTGAGAAATACGAAATATAATATAAACTTGTATTGAGAACTTGAACTTCCCAAGTTCATCCGGGGAAGTCCCCATACGGGGAAAATGATTTGTTTACTCCAAAATTATATGCCGAGGTGTTTTAATTTTTTCTTCTAGTCATTTTCAACGTAGCGGCATGTTGTTTGATTATTAATTTTGTAACTTAAATACAGGATGTTGGTTTTATATTCTGATCTTACAGACGCGCTGACAAATTTAGTCCGCCATTTCTAGTTTAGTCCACCAACTCTAAGTACCAATATTAAAACGAATGGATTATCATCACATCATCAAAACTCAGATGTAATGGAAGATCACAATAACATAGAAAATTCAGTGGGTGTTGAGAACTAAACAAAAACAAGTAACAGAGACGCGAAGAATAAAAAAAGAGGACGAAAACGATAATTCGTTGATCCTTTCCCTTTTCGACGTATTGTTAGGGTACATCACCAATCTGCAAAAAACAAAACTGATGATTCCCAATTGCTGATTAAAAATGAAAAACAAATAATCGACAACAGTGGTGAAAATTTGCTGATCACAATGAAACTTCCTTCAGAGGTAGCAGATTTACTCATTTAAAATGTATCGGTGAACAGCGTAAAGGAGAGGAGGACAGGAAAACATTATGAATGTGGATGGTGGATTGTATACAGGGTGTAATCGTTAAGTATGTGCAGGCGATTATGACGTTATTATTGCAGGTATCAAAAAACTTAAAACTGATATCGAAATTACTTTACCTAATGAGCAAAATGACAATAATAACTTTTTAAAAGTATAACGAGAAATATCTAAAAAATTTACTTTATACACTCCCATATCAAATAGGGAAAATGGGACTAGTAGAAGTTAAATGTCTAATTCCGGCAAAAGACATGAATGCGGAAGATGCGGTTAAAAATAAAAAAAATGACGTGTGGCACTCGGGGACTGCCGCGGTAAAGCTATTGCATAGCTTGCCTTCAAGCCACAGCTCCGAGCCCGTCGGAGTGGGGAGCGTGAGGTGTTTTCGTTACGGAATTTCTCGATTCGGTCCCCGCGCTCAAGGCCCGCGATAGAAGCTATGCAATAGCTTAAAAATTAATATTTGAAATACAATGCAAAAAATAACACTTTTGAAATACAAATAAGCAGACTTCTGCTTATTTGCTGTTTGGACTGGAGTGAATCATTCGTTAAAAATAGAATATATAAAAAATTATGTAACGTTTAGGCAAAATAAAATGATGGACCATTATCAAGATTTTACATAAATTGCCTACTGTCAGAATTGATTGATTCGAGACTTCAGCATTCGATGCCCATCAAGGACCAATCCTATATCATTCAAGCGATTGAAAAAAAAAAGAGATAAATCCAGTGCAACCGATAAAGCATCAGAATGCTAGCAAAAGATTTATTAGGTTTATCAATATAAATCTATATATTATACATAATATAATAAATCTGTAGAAGACGCGAAGACCGACATCCGCGCGGACGGAGTCGCGGGCGGAAGCTAGTCAGAAATAAATATCTTTTGTTTTCATTTGCGTATTTTTCTATGTTATAATTTTTTAACACAAACATTACATTTTTTTATTATATACAAAATTTGTTTATCCGTTTTATTAGTTAAACTGAACAACTTTCACTAAGAAACTTAGGTCGAAAAAAATGTATAGAGTTATGCATTTTGTATGGAAAGCTTATTTTTCTTTATATTTCGTCCAAATTTCTTTGTAAAAGTTGATCAGTTATATAAACATGAAGTTGAAGATATCAATAGAAAGTATTCGCAAATTTTGTGTACTGATAAAAAAAAATCACCCGGTGTAATTTTCACGAAAATTGTTTCAAATTGTCATTTTTGGTACTTATTACGAATATTAAATTATGCATACGAATGATTTAATTTTTAAAAATTAAGTGGAGCATCTTTCCCTTAGTACATTTGTATTATTTACATATAGGATGACAGGATGCATTTGTTTGCACTACTAGACCAAGCCCTTAATGTAATATATCATACTCGGTGTGTATTTTTCTTGTTTATCATGAATTTAACAATTGACTCTTTATTTAAAAAAAAATTAGATAGTAAAATATACCCTATAAAATGAAATTTGCTTCAAGGCCTACCCTATTTAATATAGATTAATAAACCCTTTGCTTGTAATCAAGATGTATCAAGTAACAAATAATTCACATTAACTCCAGTGTAAATACAGAAAATTTAAAATTTATGTTCTGTTATTTTATTTTACAATTTCACATTTAATTAAAATGATGGATAGGTCTATACTTCTCCATCATAGAGGGAAGAAATCCTGGATTTTCGTCAGTTTCTTGCAAATAATGCATAAACTCAATAAAAAAGATATACTTTTGAAATGATATTTGGCTTTCTAATTTTTCCAATTTAATGGACATTGATCAGCAAGAAAAAATTCCAAAGAAATCATAATATTTATTTATAGAATGATTTATAATGCAAATCTAACTAACATCAACTCAGTTCTTTGTGGTTTTAGGCCTACGTGATTTACTAATTACTTACAGATCTATCAATCAAATCCAATCAACACTCCAAAACAAGAAATTATTTCCTGTTGGAAATGCTTAGTAATGCAACAAGTGTTACTGTAATTTTTGATAAACCAATAAACCTCATAAAGATTTCTTAGACAAACTGGATAGATTAGATTAACGATGAAATTTCTTGAATCCAACCATTTCTAATTTCTTAACAAACAAAATTGACACCAACAACAAAAAAATATGTTTAGGGAAACATTGTTTATAATAAAATTTTACTTCAAAATAAAAATAATAGATGGTTACTTACATAATAAGTAATTTATTATGATAGGAATCAAATAACCTTTCACATATTAGCTGTTTAATGACAGATTGTTTATTTTTTAAACACACACATTATTATTATCTTTCACTTCAATAACACTTGTGACCAGGTATCTCATTTACTCCTTTTCAATAATTGTAAATCATACTTATTTGTATAAACACCTACGTGCCACAATATTCAAAAATATTTTCTAGTATTACACTTATTAGAAAAATACACTTTAGTAACGGCGCATTCCTGGAGGTCCACGACCCGGTCCTCCTCGACCCATGCCAGGTGGGGCACCCATCATGCCCGGTGGTGGGCCTCCCATCATAGGTCCTCCTCTCATTTGTGGAGGCGCCGACATTTGTCCACGGCCACCAGGTGCCATATGTTGTTGCGACGGTCCACCGACTCCTCTCGCAGGTCCTTGAAGACCTGGTGGAGGTCCTCCGAATCCAGCGCCGCGACCTGCCGCACGACCAGCGCCTGGACCTCCAATCGCACCAGGTAAAGGAACACGGGGTAATCCTTCTTCCGGTGGCGGAGGACCTTCGATAGTTAATGAAACAATATTTTCTCCTCGTAGCAATACAAAACCTAGCGTTCGCTTTTCTTCACGGTCCGCGGTTTTACTGTTTTTGGATTTAATTTTTCTAAATTCTTCGCAGTCCCCCAATATCAAATTCATATGTTTATCAAACGCTTTAAACGTTCCTATAAAAGTACGAGAATCTTGTAATATCACTCTGACTCGATAATTTATATGCTGTTGCATTTTATTGTTCTTTCCGATCGTCTGAAAATAAAAACAAAATACATTATCCTCTTTAATATTTTCTAATATTCAACGGTTAAAAAGATGAAAAATAAATCTGATTAAATACAAGACAACGTACCATTTTGATTCAGGATTAATGAGATTATTTTAGATAAAATACAAATAAAATTTGTTAGTTAGCGGCAAAACAACAATCTACAACAATGAACAAACATCAGTCAATGTCAAATTTGAAAGAACGCCGGCATTTGTGTTGCTAGATGCTAGTGCTATCTTCTATTGCCATTATTATTTTATTATAGTAAATATTATAGCGTTTCAGATTCATGTCTTTTTGTGATTTCAATAAATTAATAAATTTTTAACCCTTATATAGTTTTAACCTGTGGTTTTAACCCTTTACCCTACACATATCTTTACGACATTGTTTTTCATTTACACCAATTGTGGGGGTATTTCATGTAAATAATACTGGCCAGGCGCTGAGGGGGCTTTTTTCGTAGCATACGCTAGGTTTTTATAAAGAATCTGTGATAGAATCTATATAAAAATTTATTTTTCTCTACTCTCTGCTCCTTTAATCCAAAAACCTTGCCAAAAACTTATGTGCTATTATAGTTATTCTACTCTAGAGAAAAACCAGTCTGATGAGAGCATTCATTTCCCCAACTTGTCTCTTTCAAAAGAGGTGACCAACATTTGAAACATAATAAGGCACAAATTGCTTGAAAAAGAAGCGTGTAAATGTCCTGATAGATATCATAATATTGATGATACGCTGCCCAATTTAATGTATACAGTAAATGTAATGTAAAAATAAACTAAAACATAATGTACGAGTCTTAGGTACGAGTACGTACACAATCCCCTTTTTCCAATTACAGCACTAGAGCGCATTAGGGCGTATTCAGAAAGAAAGCTTGAAACTTATAAGCGCTTATCGGCGCTTGTCATGTTCATATATTTTCCTGTCAGTGCTGGTAACCCGCGCAGGAAAATATATGAACATGACAAGCGCCGATAAGCGCTTATAAGTTTCAAGCTTTCTTTCTGAATACGCCCTTATGCGGCATAAGAGCGTTTTCACATTATCCGATCCGATATCGGATATCGGACGTCGATAGCCGATATCCGATATCGGATACAATTTGCCCTTTCACATTGTCCGATACAATCGTTCCGATATAATCATGAGTGTTGCCAGAAATTTTTAGAGAAAACTAAACTAAATTGCCAGTTGATAAAAAAATATATAATTAAAAAAAAGAGTTAAAATAAAGATGATAGACACTAATGTTTTCGATTATTGAAATTAATAATAATAATATTATGTATATAATATATTAATAATAATATATAATATTATGATAGATTGAGAAGAATTTAAGAACGCAATATATTTTTGTTTACTGCAGTTCAGCCAATTGCCGTATATTTTAATACAGTATAATTACTGTATTAAAATATACGGCAATACGATTTCTACGGCAGCTATATTAATATAATATAGCTGCCGTAGAAATCTTATTTTTAATGCCTATAAATACATATAGACCGGGAGATACTGACACAAAATTTCGAGTCATTTGTAACAGGATGGCGGTTCTACAGGGGTCTTAGTACGCAATGACAAAAAGAAAAACGATGGTGTGAACACTGGTACCGGCGGCTTAGTCGCGTGGGCGTTAGTGGAACTCGTCGTAAAAATAGCGAAAGTCAAACGATTTGTAACACAAAAATTTTAGAATTTACCGATAGCCCATAAAAAAGAAGTAGGCGGTAGTGTCATGCCGTACTTTTCCGGTGTGACTTACAGCCCGCCATACCGACGCAAATGTGTTGATTTAAAAAAAAACAATTCAACCATTTGTACCAGGCTAACTTTTGCACAGGTAACCATCGTCGTGTAGTCATTTACGAAAATCACCATACCATACTTTTCGGACGATTCCAAATGGTCGCCATACCGCCGAAAAACTGCAAAATTTTTTTTTTCGCCAAACTTTTTGTACCAGTATTGCATTTGGATTTTTGGAGAGTATTTGATAAAATTTGACCATTATTATGTTTGCCATACTTCTAGTAGGGGGAAAAAGTGCTGCCATACTTCATAAATAAATTTATTATTAATTTATAGAAGTGAAGATTTCTACCACCTAGATCTTTGAAATTTTGTATTTATATTTTTTGAACCTCAAACTTATAGGAAAGATTAATGCCATACTGTTACAAATCGTTCAAAATACGAATAAAATCATACAATAAAAAAAAATCTTATATACATTCGCCACCTCCCACAGGTATGGCATTATCACACTTCTATTTATAATCATTCAGGAATTGTTGAAAAAAAATTTAGGGTGTTACAAATGGTTCGGCGAAAAAAAAATTTGCAGATTTTCGGCAATATGGCGACCATTTGGAATCGTCCAAAAAGTATAGCATGGCGATTTTGGCTGCACGACGATGGTTACCTGTGCAAAAGTTAGCCTGCTACAAATGGTTGAATTGTTTTTTTTAAATCAACACATTCGCGTCGGTATGGCGGGCTGTAAGTCACACCGGAAAAGTATGGCATGACACTACCGCCTACTTCTTTTTTATGGGCTATCGGTAAATTCTAAAATTTTTGTGTTACAAATCGTTTGACTTCGCTATTTTTCCGACGAGTTCGACTAACGCCCACGCGACTAAGCCGCCGGTACCAGCGTTCACACCATCGTTTTTCTTTTTGTCATTGCGTACTAAGACCCCTGTAGAACCGCCATCCTGTTACAAATGACTCGAAATTTTGTGTCAGTATCTCCCGGTCTAATATGTGTGTTTTCAAAAAAAGGTTAAAGGATATCGGCTATCGGCGTCCGATATCCGATATCGGATCGGATAATGTGAAAACGCTCTAATGCTTAACGTTGAATGTTTCAACTACAGCAACGCTTCGCACAATCGAGCATAATGCGCGTGAATTGATACGTGCAATCGATGCTATTGATCGAAATGTTTTGTTTATATTATATTATCGTTAGTAATATCACAGACTAATAATAATATACTACGTATACAAGTTATATTATTAATTGTTGGAATAATTTTTAAAGCTTTCGTCACACCCCGGACACTCATACAAAATAATTATCGTTTTGACAGTCCCACTGTAGAAGCACTGTAGAGACTGCAAATGTGTGTGTTAACGCTTTAAGGTTGGCACATTTGTGACTAGCATAAAAAAAAATTCGCGTTTTTCTGATGAAATACATCCGTAAACAGCACATTAACTAACCATTTTCTACGAAAAACGATAATCACAAATCCAAAATAATAAAATTACCTACTTTAAGTCAATTTGATTAATGTTGTCAATCTTCGTTGCGTATTGTCCTTGCAGAAAAATAATATGGCCCATTTTAATCTCGTGATTCGCGATCGTTCGCGCGGGGTGAGGTAAGTTTAATTTTGGCGGGAGGCGGAGAGTGTCCGTTCTGTAGCGTTTAGCTACTATTATTTATTCTGTGCTTTCGTTTCATTGTAGTTTTTGAGGTGATAACGTTTTGACGTGATAACGTCTTTAAAATCGTTTTAGTCGGGTGACATGTTCAGAAACTTGTGTCACACCAAAACCTCACGAGCGCGATCGCAGGTATAACGAGAGAGAGACGTCGGACCGATCTCCCGTCCCATCTCGAGCGCTGCCACCAATAATGGCTGGTTCACACTTTGATTAGTGCGAGTGCAGGTGATGAGTAGTACTACGTGTGGACAGCGACTGTTTAGTGCGAGTGTTTAGTAGGCTGTGTAGTAAAGTGAATAGAAGCGTGTTCTATTTTTTTGCGAGTGGACTGCGAGTAGCCACGTCCCGCGCGCCCTCCCTTCCCCCTCACTCGCAGTGTGCCTGCCTAAACACGTCTGGACAGGAGTGTTTAGTGTTTAGTGTTTAGCGTCGCGAATTTCACCATTGTCCTGCACTCGCACTAATCACCTGCACTCGCAGTTGAATTGGACACTACTCGCACTACACACCTGCACTCGCACTAATCACCTGCACTCGCACTAATCAAAGTGTGAACCAGCCATAAGACGTTATCACGTAAACATCTCGATCGTAAACCTACTTTACAAACAACCAATTTTTTTCGAAATAATCAAAGTTAATTCAAATTGTCTTATAAAAATAAATATAAGTATGGATGAAGGTACAAACATTGACTTTTTTTTATATTTCACATTTAAAATGTGAATACAATTTCATTTTAGAATTCGAATCTACAAACAAATTTCTTTACAGGAATATACAGTTTGCATATAGGTACTTGGTGCATTTGAAAACTAATTCAGCATAATTATTCGGCATTGTGCGCCACTGAGTCGCATAATGCTCTGTAATTCGAAAACTACCATTATGTTACCGTAAAAGTGTAAACTCCGTATGTTATAATTTTCATACATAGCTGAATGGCTGAATAATACAGTTTTTATCGAAATGTAGTAAATATGTAGTAAATGTATCTCTTACGTGTTTGAAGGTATCACTACCGATTCTACAAACCTCATTAATATAAAATTATTTTATTGGTTTATTTTATTTGTCAAAATGTTAGTCAAGGACCGTTTACCGTTGAGAGACCTCTCGCTCGGAGTGCGTTTGGTTATGTTGCGTCTTATAGTGTTGCGCATATAATATGGGAAAAGCAACCCTAAGGATATCAGTTTAGATCTTAATTAGTTTCCAAATTCTGCTTTACTAATTTAGACATCACACACATATTTCTAATTTCGCCTAATTTAAAATATTATAGGTGTTTGAAAGCAAGCATTTCCGTTACAGAAAATGTAACTGTGCCCGTCTCTAACCCTAGAACATTAACCTTATTTTTCGACGTTTAATACTAACCTTCGTCGTTAAGACTACGCTGTTTATTGGAGGGGATTTAGGGGTTTAATTAAAAAAACATATTTGTAGTTATGTTTTTATTTTAAGGACAATGTATTAATCTACATATTATAAAAATATTTATTTTAATATAGTTTTAATTCAAAGAGTCATCAAAATGAGATCATATAGTTTACACGCTTTATGAACATTTTTAAATTTTTGAAAAATTCCGTACATATAATATATATCACTAAATAAACTATTAATTACAAAAATAATATCTGAAAAATTAATTCAAAATACAATTTTGATAATAGCTTAGGATCTAAAATATTTGTGACACACATCAAGTTTGTGTTCCCCACACAACGATTTTTTGTACTTAGTGCACCTATTTTTAGTCTACCTTTGCTTTACGGAGGGACATATAGCACATATGTTTATTTTATTTTACTGTGGACATTAGCAGCATTACTTTGCTCAGTCTCATTTATAACACTCACATTACTTCTTCCTGGCATGTATAAAATTTATGTGATTGAGTCCCACAGAGTATCAGTATTGTCATCAGTAATTAATACCTGAAAGATATTGAAGAGGATCTAAAATATCTTCAAAAAAGCGTACAGGCCCACGTGCTATGTATCTATGTTCCTTGAAGGTCTTCTGCTTTGTGACCTTGACTGTTGTGATGTGTTTGTTTTCCCAAGAAGAATGGTACGCGATGGTCTTATAATCAAATCGCTAGGGTCAGCTGAAGTGCTAGGTGTCTCGTCTTTAAATGGAACGTGGGGAGATGTATTACTACTTGTCTCATAATCTTGATCTGGAAATTGCTCTTTATTTACAGTAGAAATTTCATCATCACCCTCCGTTTCATGCCTCATCAGCCTCAATGTGGTCTTCAGGCTCTCTCGCAGATAAATTTTCCTCATCGCTTTCGACTTCTAATAATAACATATGAATCGTATCTAAAAAATAAAATAATATGCACCATTATAAAAGATAAACTAACGTAATTTTAACTTAACTAAATAGTACAAAAAGTTACGTTAATACTAACCTTCGTCGATGTGACGAGCCATGGTTGCTGGAACAGTGCGTGTGGACCTTCCACGTACAAAGCACTACCGTCCATCGCAAGCGCAACGAGTCAGCTGAGATTAGCTGAAGTAAGAAAACCATAAGAAAACCATACGGTCGCGAGCCTAAAAGTTATAGCGGTTTTTTTGGTGACGCGTCGTCGAATCGACGAAGGTTAGTAATCTAGGGCTAATCTGATATTGGTTGTACACCCGATTAATATGCGTAGTACCTATTGGTAGGGATTTTTTTAATAATGTTATCAAACAAAGTTTAATTGTATGATATCTTAATTTTTTTCTAACAAATTTGTTTAAATTGTTAGTTTTAATTATTGTTACAAGTGTAGGTTTATAATTACATATTATATTTTGCATGTTGTGTTCGCTCGAAGGCCGTCCAACTCTAGTCACAAAGATTATGATTGTATTTTCACTATTTCTAAATGTTGGAACGTCCAGTTAGCGGACCTAATAAAAAAAAATCATAGAGTAGGTACATAATAAATTGACAATACTTATTAAGTATGTATTAACCTAAAGTGGCTTCCACACGCATTTATCTATATACTAGAGGTCCGCCCCGGCTTCGCCCGTGGTACATATTTCGCAATAAAAGGTAGCCTATGTCCTTTCTCGGGTATCAAAATATCTCCATACCAAATTTCATGCAAATTGGTTCAGTCGTTTAGGCGTGAATGAGTAACAGCCAGACAGACAGAGTTACTATCGCATTTATAATA
This sequence comes from Colias eurytheme, assembly GCF_061535395.1. Classification (NCBI taxonomy): domain Eukaryota; kingdom Metazoa; phylum Arthropoda; class Insecta; order Lepidoptera; family Pieridae; genus Colias; species Colias eurytheme. Next base: position 4,675,428 of record NC_142981.1, on the reverse strand, counting down.
TTAGTATGGACTAAGTTTTAAAATCAGGACAGTAGTTCCCGCGATTAGCACGTTCACTTCCAGCGAACAAACTCTTCAGCTTTATATTTAACTCTTCAGCTTCGTATTTAGTATGAAGGTTTAATAAAATAAAAACTAACGAAAATTAAGCGATGCAGCCTTTATTTAAAGTAATATTGCATACCAAATGTAACAGATACATGACAATGTGAATGAAGGATAAGATTTAAAAAAGCATACAAATATAAAGTTTTAGGTAATTTTTAGTGGCTTGCTTAATCTGATATATTGACACTAACACACTAATAATAAGAACTTAATTACATTACACTTAAAAATGACACAAATGCATTCTAATATTATATAATTAGTCTTTTCAATGCAAACATTATGGCGGGATTTTATTATGCCAAAATATCGTCCAGTACCTAGCTCAATAATACAAATTATCATCTAGTACATTTTACCTTACTCCCTGATACAAATAATTACGACTAATACTAATAACCATGCAGTCAAAAACAGCCTTTGAATTTAAAATAAGCATTATTGAACTAAAATTAAACTATCAATTAAAGCTTAATATTGCTATGAGGATTCTGCAGCTGCAGGTGCAAATTGTATCACTGATGTATGACGGACTATCGGTGCAGGCTCTTCTATATGTGGAATAAGTTTGCGTTTCCTGGGTGGGAGAGACGAAGGCGCTAGCGTAAAATGATGATAAACCACCGGATCCGCGGGGGGCGACGGTGAGGGCGAAGGCGTCGGCGAAAACGCGTTCGGTGGAACAACGGAAGTTGGCAAAGCATTTGAACTCGATGTTGCCGTAGCACCCGGAGGGGAAGGTGGCGAGCTCGGCGGCGTGGGTGGTAATTGTTGTAAAGCCGCCTCGACTATATCGCACATCACGTTTCCATTTACTAGCGGCGTAGACGTTTGAGAGTTGGGACCTTGCGCGGAATCGGCACCATGTTCCTTATAAATATGCGCTTCCATTTGTTTCTTAGTATTAAAAGTACCATCACACACTGTGCAGCGGTAACAGCGTTCACCGAAATGTTGGAATCGATGCAATTTCAATACATGATTATATCCAAAGTCTCGCAAACATATTTCGCACGTGTAGGGCCGCTCACCGGTATGTGTACGCGAGTGTACTTTCAGTTGTTTAGAGCAAGTGAATCCCTTGCCACATCCGGGTGCTGGACATCTATAAGGCTTTTCTCCTGTATGCGTTCGTAAATGTATAACTAATTGCCCAGATTGTATAAATGTCTTATGGCAATGCGGACAAGCGTGTGGTCGCTCCCCAGTATGAATGCGTGCGTGGCGATGTAATTTTCCCGAATGTTCAAAGGCAGCACCGCATACACCGCATCGATACGGCCTTTCCTTCGTATGTATTCTTCGATGGACCTGAAGATTCTCCTTCACACTAAACATTTTGTGGCAATACTCGCACTCGAAAGGTCTTTCTCCGGTGTGTGTGCGGTAATGGCGTACTAGCCGAGCTGGTACAGCAAATGTCTTATGACACACGTCGCACCGGTGAGCATCAGCAGCGACTCGGTGGGAACGTGTATGTGCTGTTAAAGCACTTCGAGTTGATAGGGTCAGGCCACATTCTCGACATTGATGAACACGTTCTTCTTCACCTGCAGAATAATAAAAACCACAATTTAATTCATCACTCATAATAAAATACTTTATACCTTGCTTTATACACTTTTACAATTAAATAATATAATAAACGACCGTCCACAGTACTATGTTTGTTGTGGATGTTAAACGCGATCAGGAATATCAGGATGCACAAGTGCGGGCTCGGAGAGAGGTGAGGGGCGCGCGGAGTAAAGCGAAGTGAATGTCCTCAGCCGGCACGTGGAGGCGCACCGCGGTTTTGACGCGTCGAAACCGCGGTGCGCCTCCACGTGTTTGGGCCAGCGACCCCGTATCCGCGCTTTATTACACCCTTCGTCCCGCGCCCCGTAACTTCCATTACTTTCCCTACCATTTCGGTTATAATTTCAAGGGAAATAGAATATAACATTTTAAATATTTCACATAAGTAAATTCAAAACACATCCAAAAATATTTTTGGGAATTAAAAAATAACTGATTCGCAGTCAAAATAATAAAAGCAATACATAAATACACAAATATTAAATATTATTTACTTATTTATTATAATAATTATTGCATTTTATACAATAATAGGCTAAACAATTATTTAATATTTAATTCTAATAATTACGTCATAAGAAATGATCAATTAATATTATTTGAATAATAAATAAAAACTAATAAGATGAAGATGCTCACCTATCATAGTAAAAGTTGAATTTATAATCTTATGTATAGTCCAATGGCGTCAATGTTGGCGTAGGTTGTGATCGAGTATCAAACAGCGAAACAAGCGTGCGTTCCACTGACGGTCCACGGCCGAATGCGGAATTCGCGAGCTAAAGCCACCGCGTTCGTTTCGTGTCCTCCGTTCTCCTCTACAACACTCACACATATACATCTCTGAATTGTTAATACTTGATATATGCGCCTGTGTTCAGTGTATTATTAACGCTTGATGACAAATTATCTTGTATCAATTCAATAGCAAACATTTTAATTAACGTACCAGTATTGCATTTAACAATTAGATATTTGATTAAGTACCTAAATAGGAAAAGCATTGCCTAAGAGTAGAGCAAGAGTAGAGCATTGATATGGGTAAAGCAAAAAGCACACAAAAAATTCACAACCAATTTTACAAAGACTAGCGACCCGCCCCGGCTTCGCACGGCACGGGTGCAATGGCGGCCGGCCGATAGCGCCGCAGCCCGCAAACGCTACGTCCCGCAATTTTTAAATCGTAATATCTTGGAAAATATTCACTTTAATCATACGGTGTAAAGGGCCATATAGATCTATATTAAATCAACAATGTATTCAAGGTATTTAATTGGTTAAGGATTAATACTGTATTGATTAAAATCGCTTCGAAAATTAGCCATTATATGTCGTAAAAAGTAAATGAAAAAAAAAAGTTATTGTGGGTTATCCATAAGAGATAGACATATACCATCACCATACCATCACGGACTTTTCTGTAGACCTTTTCAATGTCTTAGTACATTATTTTGATAAAGTCTTAGTACATTATTTTGATAAAACTCGACGTAGGGTTCAGCCTGCGTTTGCACTTTGCAATGTACCTACCTAAGCGGAAAAAAATGTAATTATTTACGACATCACATTAGAAACCTCAAAAATAACAGTACTTCTCCACTATTTAATGGATGTTATTATGTACATATAAACCTTCCTCTTGAATCAGTCTATCTATTAAAAAAACCGCATCATTCAAAATCCGTAAGTATACAGTAATGATGATGATGATTTTATTTGCAAGAGCCAAGAGCCCGAGCCGGAGCGGTTAGGTAGCTGTAGTAGGTACCTACTAGCAATTAGGCAAGTAGGCAATTCTGGCTTTGTCGCCAAGTTTTACAGTTTTAGCATAAGAGTTTTAGTAAAATAAGCATTGCATAGTAGATATAGGTAGGTCTTATTGAAATTACTTAATGTACAAAAATATTTTTATATAGGTAAGTAAGTACCTTATTAAAAATATTTTAGATACCGTCTTTAAAAATACACTTGCATTGTAAAATAAACACCAATAATATTGTGATAATAATAATAACCCAGTACTTATGCCACACAAATGTATATTGTATACGTATATAACATCTGTATATACGATAGACGACCGCGGGCTTTGTTGAAGGTTGGAGGGGCAGCGGGTAGCGGGCGCGGTGGCAACGGAAGGGGAACTCAAACACGTGGAGGCCCACCGCGGTTTCTACACGCGTGTGAACTCTCGGCTGCAGTGCGCTTGCGTGACTTGTCGGCCGGCTCGCTTCCTCCCGCACTCTTATTATGATGCTTGTATTTTATCTGTCTAGGACAATTCACAATAGCTTACACAACTAGACTGAATATTAAATGTTGTTTTTTATGAATGTAATTATTTCCTTTTTGAGAACTTCATTAATTTACTTAGCTATAAAAAAATATTAGCCTAGGTACCTACAGCTACCTGATTACTTAAAAGAAGTCGCGTTTATTACATTGCATTGGATTAAATACTAGGTACCTACTCATATTCATTTATACTTATAATTTACATAAAATATTATAAGTAGGTATAATAATATTTTGTTTAAGTCATAGGCAGTCATTAGGTAGGTACTATACCTACTTTCTGGATATGTAAGTGCCTAGGTAGTAGGTACTTTTGAAGACATGCATTATTATAAAATTGTCTACCGCAAGTATTAAAAATACCTACTAAAAATAGGTCCGGCTGAAGCAAGCGCGGATCCAGGGGGGGGGTCACGGGGTCATGACCCCCCCCTGGGCTAGGTCCACGACCTAAGTGGACCACTAATTTAATATTAACTTTTTTAAATTAACAAATTAACACTGTTCAATATGATGTTTTTATTGAATTTTGAGACATAAAAGTAATATAGAACAATGAAATCAATTACAAACGGTAACGGAAGAGAATATAACAAAAATTATAGAAAAAATTTATTAGGGTCGACCTGTGGTCGTAATTTAAGGACAAATAACAGGTTTTTCGATTAAAAAAATAAATAAAAAAAGTGTAATGGTAAAGTTGTATACAAATAATTTTTTTCTACAACTTTTGCTGTTACACTTTTCACACAAAACCTCAAATATCGAAATATCCCAGTTCGTGGATAAGACATAAAATAGCAAATTTTTTTTTCAAACGAACAATAGAAAATACAGTCAAATTACAACAAAAAATCGGCCAAGTGCGCGTCGGACTCACGCACCTAGGACTCCGAGCAAACATATTTTTTCATGATGTTGTATCTTACAATTTTGTTTCAAGGATTTTTTTCTTTATCTGTGCTTGTAAGTGCTTAAGTCGTTGCTTTTAACCAAATTTCAAGACTGTGTTCACGGGAAGTACCTTGTAAGTTGTAGGTTTTGAATTTTGATTGATGATTCCCTTGCAAGTAGTTGCGAATTACAGAATATGCGGCTCTAATTGCATATTCTTCAGATTGCGTTGACATAGAATTTGAATTAAATAACAGATTTAAGTTATTATAGACCTGAGTTCTGATGTGAATATCAATTAAATACATGTAGACGTTCATGAGTAAAGGGATTGTAAGTTGAAAATTATTAAAAAAATATATTTTTATTTAATTTAATTAAATAATTAGGGTTTTCGCAGTTATTACTACACCTGTGCTATAACACGATACTTTTTACTCAATTTCAAGACTCTGTTTACGGGACAGGGTGCTCCCTGCAGGTATTGATTCCCTTGCTAATGTCGAAATCCTACGGTCTACGGTCCCTTGATGCTGTGAAAAATTCAAACGTTTTAGCCAACGCAATCAAAAGATGCAGCTGTAATTGCTGAAATTTTTCGACACTCCCTAAGAAATCAAAACCTACAGGGTAGTTCCCGAGCACACAGAGTCATGAAATTTAGTACAATCAAACGTCTTATAACGCAGACTAGCTTAACGCCCGCGGCTTCGCCCGCTTTCTCTAAAACCTTATAAATTATATACTATTCCTCTTGAATCACTCTATCTTTAAAAAAACTGCATCGAAATTCGTTTCGTAGTTTTAAAGATTTAATCATACATAGGGACATAGGCACAGAGACAACGACTTTGTTTACTAATTGCGAAAAGCATGAATTTTTCCTTAGATTATAATATAAAAAATATTTTTAAAATTTTTTAACTTACAACCCTGTTACTCATGAACGCTGACATGTATTAACTTGATATTCATATCAAAAACTCAAGTCTAAAATACCTTTACGCATTAATAAAATCAAACTTATATGTCAACGAATCAGAAGATACAGCCATAAATGCCGAAAAATTTCGCAAATTTCGACATTCGCAAGGGAATCAAAACTCAAAACCTACAGGGTACTTTCCGTAAACTCAGAATCTTGAAATTCGGTACAAAGCAACATCTTATAGTACAGATACAGGAATAATTGCAAAAAATATATATTTTTCAAGTTTGTCTGCCTGTGAAGACCCTTTTTCTCAGGAACGCGTGGAGGTATCAATCTGAAATTCATACCGAATACTCAAATCTACGGTTCCTTATAGCTGTGAAAAAATCAAACTTATAAGCCAACGCAATCAAAAGATACAGCCATTTATGCCGTAAATTATCGCAAATTTCGACATTATCGCAAGGGAATCAAAATCTATAGGTATTGTACTACTTCCTGTGAACAATTGCTAAAACATACATTTCATGCTTATAAACATTCGCAAGTGTTGCCAGGAATCAAAACCTACAGGGTACTTCCCGTGAACACAGAATCTTGATATTTAAGTAATCTTTATTTCAAAAAATCGCAAAAAGCATAAATTTAATATTAAAACATATAAAAATGTTTGTACGGAACTCTTGGTTCGCAAATCCGACTCGCACTTGACCATTTTTTTTTTTAAATCTACGTATAAATTAAATTACCAAAATATAGCTTTTGAAAATTGACCACGTCTATGTGACCCCCCCCTGGCACTAAAGCTGGATCCGCCCTTGGGCTGAAGTTGAATTATAAATTATAATAAACTAGCGGTCCGCCCCGGCTTCGCCCGTGGTACATATTTACGTTTTCTCTACATAAAAACCATCCTCGTACTTCAAGGAATATAATAAAAAAAGAATTATCGAAATCGGTTCAGCCGTTCTCGAGTTATGCGCTTACCAACACATTTTGCGATTCATTTTTATATATAAGAATACCTACCTATTATTTTTCTAATAAATAACATACGATTTAACATTTTAATAATAGATATAGGTATGTACCATGGACTAATAGAAGATTCTATTAGTCCATGGTATGTACCTATAATATTATACGGCCATGTACAAAATTCATGGTTAATGGAATAGTTTAAAGAATATTAATAATAGGTACCGTGTATACTTTGTACCTACATTGCTTTTTAATGCACCTGGCTACTTACAGGTGTAAGAAACTTCAATACTTAATATTATAGGTGATTAATGATTATAGGTAGGTAGGTACTAATAGTATATTGATTGGACTGTCTCAACCTAAAGGCCGCTGCATACGTGACGGGAAAATACCTCGGACGGGACGTGAGCGGGACGGGCACGTGATTGCCTCGTTCACAACGGGAACGTGGTGCAAACGCATACGCACCGTGACGTGATTCTGATCTAACGTGCTAGTGTTGTGAACAACGAAAGATGGATTTTTCAATTGAAGAATTGGCTTTAATTGCTATTCCGTTATATAACCGAATATTCGACCGAATTATTTGTTTGTAAAAATTTATAATAGCTGCTATAATTTTGTAATGGGATCTAGTTTTGTGTAATATAAAATTATTTATTGTAATATACAATATATTTGCATGCTCAATTACGAGCCAGAATGTTTAAGAGTCTATGTAATATGTACCTGCTTAACATCTTTGTAATCTACATTCTGCAAATAAAATTATTTTGGCATTTTAAACATAAAATACGTAATTCATAACACGATGAAGTGTCACAGGAATCATCATAGGTGAAAAGGACTAATATAGTTAGGAATACCACAATATATTGATTAAAATAACACTAACCGTTTTCACTGAATGATAATTCCACAGCAACTTTACGCCATAAATAATTTTTATATTTTGTGTCTAAATATTGTGAGTTCGCTAAATTATACAAAGCTGGATATGAGCGTACACATTCGATCAGTTCTTCATCGTCCATTTTCGATAGGAGTTGGAAGGCGTCACTATTATCTCTCCGGCACGAACGGAGCGACTGTGCATACGTAGCGAAATCACGGACGGGACGGGGCACGTGCGGGACGGGACGTGCTAAACATCGTCGGCGACGATATTTTTCCCGTCCACGTTCCCGTCCCGTCGATGTTCCCGTGACATATGCGTATTTGGATACATTTTGTATGCAACGATGTTTCCAAAACTTCCCGTCACGTCCCGTCCGGGTAAAATCCCGTCACGTATGCAGCGGCCTTAAGTCTCAACTTTCCCTGAAACGTAGTGATATTTTTAATTATTATTAATAAATAATATACTTACCTACCAAAGTACTGAAAAGTAAATAGTTAAGTAATTAGTAATTACTAATTACACACATTTAATTTTATACATATAATTCATAAAAATACGATAGGTACGAACAACCCCCGTATTTTTGGATTAATCGGTTAAATAATAATAATAGCGATCATACTTAGCGATTCTGTAGCTTTCGTTTGTCTTATTTATAATTATAAATTACATAGTTAGCACTAGGTAGGCAATAATATTTTATCATCATAATATTGATGTTTATACCTATCTTATTGGCTTTTAATTTTTATTTTTTATCAATATTGATACTTAAATAGTTAAATACATAAAGTTTAAATAACTATCTTTACTATCTAGGTACCGTAGGTAGGTAATCTAAATGTTTATTTAATAGTGCAATATGAATATTGAATACCTACCTAGCATACCTATTTTGATGGAAATTTTTCTTAGGTACCTACAATCTGGGTACCCACTACCCATTAATTAGATTCAATAGGTATAGGTAGGTACCTACTTAACTTATAATTAATAAAATTCCTCAAGTAATAAAATATAAATATTCCAACTTCCTATAGTACATAGTAAGTAGTAACTCAATAACTTCCTATCATTAGTAGGGATAATATTATTTTTGATAAGAATATACATAACTACAGACATACATATATATATTATATATATAATCCATATCACGATTCACGACCATGAGAATTGAGAAACAAATCTTATGCGTTATAAAAATAACTCAAGGACATGCAAAAACCTTAATGATACGAATGTGCAAAAAGATTAATATTGAACCATTATTGAACATAGGAAAATATATCAGGTAGGTAAGTAGGTAACGTACCTACATGCGAAATATTCGCTGAAACGATACCTACTAGCTAAATTATATTTTTGTACAAGCTTATCTAATATCTATGAACAAACAATTTTTATATCAATTTAGGTAACAATAAAGAGAATATTATTATAAAAAGATAAGATTATTCATAATATTGAGTATTTGGTAGGTAGTTGTTTTGATTTCGTTTGGTTTCATGTTGTAATTGAGGCAGGTTAGTTATCGGCTTCCATATCAAATAATTGGGGTACTTTGTTTAGAAGTATTGAAAAATGTGTCCTAAAATAAAATTCATATTTGAACGACAGTGCGCGGCGCGAGGGGGTGTCTGAACGGATGAGACAAGGGTGCAGGGTGCGGCGGGCGGGGCGAAACGTCGACACGCGCTGCACGGTCAGCGAACGTAAGAAACCGCGGTAAGTGAGGCCTCGCGGCGCGTGCGCCCGATTCAACCTTCCTCAACGCGACCGCAACTGACCCGCACCAAGCCACGCCACGGACAAATGCCGCGTTGGTATCACCTTGGGTTCCTTGCGCGTGTAACTAGCAATGTATTAAGTCTTAACAACAATGTATGATGTAATCTTTACCTGCCATTTGCTACAATTTCTGCCGATGTATAATTATTTACATATAATACCTAGTATAATAATAATTATACTTATTAGTTATGTATTACCTATGTAATAGTTCTTATTTACGTTGTTTAAAAATTGAAAACACAGTTTACATTCTACATTAAAATAAATAAATTATACTAGACGAAATATTGCAACGAAGTTCCATATCTTGCGAAAGGGGGCTAGAAGGAAAAAATTGAGACGAAAAGTTGTAATGACACTTTTGCACGCCTCATAAGCGAAGCGTTGAGGTGGGTACTACCACAGTATTACAATATTTTTTCCTACAGTAAGGAATCGCCTTTGATGTCGCGCGATGCCGCCGCCAGCGTAGGTACTTACGCTGCCACACGAAAATACGCTAGGGTTGCAACAAATGGGAAATAAAACAATTGTGATTATTAATATTATGATGAAAAGGATGAAATCATTTATTCATATGTACATTCAAAATAATTGCGATTATTAAATCTGATGTAATTATTTGTTCATAAATATATAATTACAGATATTGCACTGCTAAATATTATTTACGTAGACACTTTATTTTTGGATGTTCTTAATTGTATAATATAACATTTAACTAAGTAATGCATTCGCATTGGGATGTACAATCTGATTAGAAAATAATGAGGACAACATATACATAGCTTTGATTTTAATTCAACAGATACAATTAATACAATCTTTCTGAAATATTTTTTCCTTCTGGGATTTCAATGTAGATTTACATCCGTAAACGAAAGAGTTTGTGCGCGCCATAATAGAATATGTAAGTACCTGTGTATAATAAAATTATTACACAAAAAATATGACTGCGTCGTCCTTTCGCGCTAGGTAAGGCAAACTAAGCGTGTTTGCCTTACGCGGCCCGCGTCGCCCGACCCCCGCCAGTTTCCCTCCGTTTCTCTGCACAAGTACATTCGTCGCACTACTGTAGGAAATATGGTAATACTGTGTACTGTGGTACTACTGTCACTTCGCGCAAAACATCTGATTTTTCAAACTTAAAATGTCTTTATGTATCATACACTGCACTTGTAAGATAATACATACACACACATATTAAGAAAAAACACTATTTTTAACATTCATGATATTTTTGATGTCATTTTTGTTATTTAAACTAGTTAAAAAACAGTTTAAAAAAGTTCTGTCTTGGACGTCCGTGTGTCTGTATGTGCGGAGGATTTTCTTGTTAACACGATAGCGACCGAAATACTTTACTAATCGAGTCTTTTTTTTTCTCTTACGCTTGAGTATGCTCAGGAATAGAACCCTTTCATTTTTCAGGGTCTGATTCGATGTGGTTTAATTGTTATTAAATAAACAAAAATAATCTTAATCTTAATCTTAATACTATTATAAAGGCGAAAGTTTGTAAGGATGTATGGATGTATGGATGTATGGATGTTTGTTACTCTTTCACGTAAAAACTACTGAACCGATTACAATGAAATTTAGCACACATATAGAGGGTAACTTGGATTAACACATAGGATAGATTTTATCCCGGAAATCCCACGGGAACGGGAACTATGGGGGTTTTCCTTTGAAAACGCGGGCGAAGCCGCGGGCGGAAATCTAGTAATTAATAAATAATTATTAAAAAAAAAATTATGAGGCGTGCTACGCGTGTTTCTCTGCTGGCTTCGTTCCATCCGCTTGGGCTTTGACACCTCTTCAATTTTTATATAGATAAATAATTATATATTTTTGTTTATCCATACATTTAAAACGATAAGCTCGAAAACTAAACTTACTTATTATCTAAAAGATGCTACATAAAACCATAATATGTAATAAGCAATAAGTACAGTAGGTACTTTTAAAGTAAAAAGACAATTTTTTTTATCCCAAGTAGGTAGGTGAATACGGGCGGAGCCGGGGCAAGCAGTTATTGTGAAACAAAAGCTATAAAGAACTTTGTAAATATACAGGGCTCGATACAGGGTGTCCCAGAAGTCGAAGTCAAGCTGAAATTTTCTGACAGGTAATGCCACACCAGATAACAGAAAAAAAAAATAAGTGATGTATTTTTGGAGTTATGGAATTTTTTTTTAATTCCAGAAAATGTACACCATGTGACAGTTTTTTTCATTCCTGTTGTTACAAATATTAACCCTATGCCAATTTTTTTTCCTTTGCGTCATCCCGAATAGCGCTTTATGTAACCTGTGATCCTAAACCCTGTGCCGATCACTCCAACTTGTAGGAAAATGTCATTTTTTACCGTACCAAGTTTTCAAAATTAATTTTTCGCGCTACTTCAACTGATCGTCCTGAAAAAAATGTACTATTCCAGTTTGGCAAGTAGCTTTAAAAGTTAGAGCATTTAATAAGGATTCTAACGCGGTATAACACTTACAGTACTCCAAAATTAATAATGCGCATTAGGGTGGAGTGATAATGTATGAAAGAAATTTTTTTTTGTTTTTTTCAAAAGGCATAGCGACAGAAAGGTGCCTTTTAATGAGTGAATTCAGCATACAAAATATTGTTTACCTGTCTTGATGTTTTGAGGTGCCCCAACCCAATTGAAAATTAGAAAAAATTGATTTTTTCGCAAACTTTGATTTATTTTTTAATCACAGTATTTTTATGGCCTTCAAGTCTATTATATAACAAACTTCTTTGTGATACACTAAATAATAGCCTGATTAGTTGTTTTAACGTATTTCATTAATGAAAATGATATTATAGAGGAATGAAAATGTCAGAAATAAGTAATTATTTAGTACTAGCTGCGCTTGCGGTTGCCTCGCGGTTTCACCCGCGTGGCACCGCTCCTGTTAATCTAAGCGTAATGATATACAGCCTATAGCCTTCCTCGATAAATGGGCTATCTAACACCGAAAGAACTTTTTAAATCGGACCAGTAGTTCTTGAGATTAGCGCGTTCAAACAAACAATATCTTCAGCTTTATAATATTAGTATAGATTATAATATTAGTATAGATAACGCTGTTTTTTTTTTTTTTTCAAAATTAGGCATTAGCAGTCGTGATACTGATGCACTTGCCATTATAAAATCATTTTGTTTACTTTCTCAGCAAACTGCACTTGAAGCTTATGTCACCAATTTGATAATATGCTTTACGGCCTGGGCAAGGCATAGAAAATCTTTGATATTCTGAAACGTAGTCAAACCGCTTTTCACGATGTCTTTTAAGGTTTCTTCAGATAAATTAGAAGTCAGAGGCTCAGTTTTCTTACATTCTTGCCACATAGTTAAGTTGGTATAATCTTTTGAGCAAGTACAAGAGAATTAAAAAAAAATGCATTTGCAACTTCAAATATCAAATAACCTTTGGTACTGAGTGACAAAATACTTCAGTTACTTTTCTTGTTCTTTTTTGTTAGTTTGTCGGTCTTGATAAGGTTTTAATAAGCGTCTATATTCATCGAATATGGTGTGTTGAATAAGTTGTAGTACTCTATTAAAGCTAATAGTGGGAAGCGATGCTTTTCGCCACACATCAAACATTTCCGTAGCTAATCTTTCGGATAAATCATGAATTTTGTTATTTTATCAGGTTTAAATTCATATCTAATAAATAAGTAATAGTTTCTTAGCATCAGTATAAGTTGGTAATTGAGACACTGGGTACTTATCTGGCAAACAAAATACAATACAACATGTCGTTTGTCGTATTTTGACTTCCAACACTTTACTGTAACAAAGCGAAATTATAGATAGAACTCACATCAAAAATATTAAATTATGATCTTAATTGTATTTACGTGTAAAATATAATTAAGAAATATTACTAACATTAGTGTTATTTCCTTAACGGCACTGTTCAAAATCAATGTTTCCTACAATAAGATTCGGCGCAAACGGGCCACCGACCAGAGCCACTGATAGCCACTTTTTTATATATTGAAATATTATGTATTATGTGTCTTCCCGTTGGCAACCAACGAGATAACACAGAATCTGATTTAGCGTTAATTTGTCAAAATTAAACTTTAATGATTTTCGACTAAATTTTTTGAATTTCTGAAAGTTCATGATGTTGGGGGCACCTCTAAATGTATCATCTGCAAAGTATAATTTTGCATGTGTATTTATGAGCAATAACGACATCTTTTTACAGGTATGCCGAAACGAAAATGAAAAAAAATATTTTTCACTCCACCCTAATGCGCATGCAGATCTTCGCTAATTATTGTATTTCCAGAAATAGCCGAATCACGCCGAATCACGCCTTGTTTTAGGGCACTTACGATTCAATGATGAATCATGATGAATCGTAAGTGCCCTAAAACAAGGTGCATCTTGCACCTTGTTCAAAAGTAATAGGAGTCAATTCAGAGTCATACACAATCGAAAACAATTCAGGCGATAGGTGACGGTAGCCTGTCAGTCAAAAAATTCAAAAATCCCTCAGTCGTCTTTATATACAGGGTGTCCCACTATTGGTATACTAAGCGCGAAGGGACTTGTACTTTTGCATACACTCATCATGTAAAAAATACTTAAACAACAAAATTACGTCAAAAATTTTTTGCTAATTTTATCCTGAAAATTCATGTTTTCTTCTCTAGCTTCGCGCAGCCGGCATATACAGTTTCTCTAATGTGAGCATTTTGTCTATGAAAACATAAGCTTAATCGATAGCTCACGTGCTGGTGGCAAAGTTGGGCGGGTTGCTTGTTATGGGTGTACACATAGAGTTTTAAGAATTCATCTATTTGAAAAAAAATGCGTCTGGAATTTTGTAAGTATTTTTTACGTACTCAGCGTATGCAAAACTATAACCTCCTTGGGGCTTAGTATACCAACAGTGGGACACCCTGTATATTGGTGGTGACCGCACGTATTATCCCCGACTTATGGAAATTTTCCTGACTTATAGAAATTTTTCCTGACTTAGCGTAATTTTTTTGTCAATTTTAATCTTCCTAAAATTGGAAATTTTGACGACTGATTAAAGTAAACCACCCACCTATTCCCACCCACTTTGACATCCCGTACGCTATGCTCTCTATCCACAGGCCGCGCGTGCGCAGATGGCTCAGTATCTGCATCACAGATCTAGTATCTGCATAGCTAGCGAACGTATAAATTCGCCTGGTCGTTGGGCGTTCATGAACAATATCATCATCATCATTTTTATTGAAAATAATATTCATATATTTTTCTTTGCCCGCGGATTCCCCTGATGATAAATTCGCTTTAGTATGAGTCGTTTCACCGCTGTCAAAAGTTACCCATAACGAATAAACACACTTTCGCATTTATAATATTATGCTAGAGGTCCGCCCCGGCTTCGCCCGTGGCACATATTTCGCAATAAAAGGTAGCCTATGTCCTTTCTCGGGTATCAAAATATCTCCATACCTCATGCAAATTGGTTCAGTAGTTTAGGCGTGATTGAGTAACAGACAGACAGACAGAGTTACTTTCGCATTTATAATATTAGTATGGATTCGCACACCATGTGCAGTTCGATCCAACTTGAGAGATAGGATAGTTTAAACATGTAGGTACCACGGGCGAAGCCGGGGCGGACCGCTTGTAGGTACTTATATAAAATTCTTGTGTCACAATGTTACTTTAAACTTACCAATAAATTACCTACTCCTCCGAAACGGTTGGACCGATTCTCATGACATTTTGTGTGCCTATTGGGTGGATCTGAGAATCGGTCAACATCTATTTTTCATACTCCTAAGTGATAATTAAAACCTAGTAAAAATGTAATATTATGATATTTTCATAATTTTACAACCCACATTTTAAAATAAAATTGTATTACTCTTAATAAGAATATAATATACCTAATTAATCATTTATAGTACCTACACTAGGTTTCCGCCCGCGGCTTCGCCCGCGCAGTCATAGAAAAACCCGCATAGTTCCCGTTCCCCTAGGATTTCCGGGATTGCGTAATTTTCCCGGGATAAAAAGTATCCTATGTCCTTTCTCAGGTATCTAAATATCCATACCAAATTTCATGAAAATTTGTTCAGTAGTTTAGGCGTGATTGAGTAACAGACAGACAGACAGAGTTACTTTCGCATTTATAATATTAATAATAGTATGGATAGCACCAAAAAATATATTATTCCTTGGCTTTACGAAATTATGTAAGGAAGTCGTTGACCCGGCATGACTATAATATGCGCCACCTTCGATATTATCCAGCCAGCCAAAAGAAGTGAATGACCGCCCTGATATTCGTATTTAAGACGCTTACTTAGGTAGGTATCTATTAAGAAAAATCATATTCCTTAAAATAATAAGGTCATAGGTACCTACTTTATATACGAAACGGAAATTTTAGACCGAAACGGCTAGACAGGGTACCTATATGATCGATTTTACGATAATCGCTGTAATGGTAGGTAACGGTTATAGGTAATAGGCATTTCTTGTGCTAAAAAAAACTTCGCAGTTTTTATTTGCAAAAGACATGAAGAGCATCTGCCGCGTGAAAATAATTATGAATTTTACATTTTAACAATAAAATTGGGAAAGATAGGGAATTACTAATGCAGGCATTATGCAGCCTATTTTTTTATCTTATATATAAAAATGAATCGCAAAATGTGTTGGTAAGCGCATAACTCGAGAACGGCTGAACCGATTTCGATAATTCTTTTTTTATTATAAGTATTCCTTGAAGTACGAGGATGGTTTTTATGTAGAGAAAACGTAAATATGTACCACGGGCGAAGCCGGGGCGGACCGCTAGTTCAATATAGAAACAAAAAAAAACATAGCTGTAAGAGTAGTAATTATTTTTTCATAAAATCTTAGAAATATTGGTCTAATTCGACAAGTTCAAACCACAAGCTCCTATTTCTCGTGCGCTTGAGCCTTGAGGCGTGACGTCATAGGGCACATCGTGTCAGTTATTGAAGGGGTTATTGAAGGGTTATTGCCTAAATGAATTTTTTTTTTCAACATTCAACACTGAACTTAGCGCAACCTGCTGGTGCATTTCAAAACTAATTCACGTTCCAATTAAGCATCAGCATAATTCGGCATTGTGCGCCACTGAGTTGCAATTGGTTTAGTGGATGAAATGAGAATTTAGACACATTTATTTAAGTATTTTCATACCATTCTTTATTTAATTATACCCAATAAATTGCTATATTATGGTTAAACTTTGGTTCAAATGGGTTCAAATCATAGTAGAAGCACAGTATTACAATTTACAATATGTAATACCCCGTTTTCCAATTACAGCACTAGAGCGCATTATGCGGCATGATGCTTAACGTTGGATGTTCCAACTCTAACTCTAAAGTAATGCGCGTGAATTGATGCGTGCAATCGATTTATCGTTAGTAATTATTAATTGTTGGAAAAAATTTTAAAGCTTTCGTTTCATTGTACTTAGTTTTTTCGAAATAATCAAAGTTAATTCAAATTGTGTTAAAAAAATAAATATAAGTATGGATGAAGGGATGAAGGTACAAACATTGAAAAAAATGTTAATGAAATAATCAAAATTCAAATTACTTAAAATAACCGTAAATATTTTTCAACCAATTATTACGTATATAGGTAAACCAGAATCTGATGGCAAATTGGGAAATCAAAATTTTGAGTGTGCAACCCTAGGGAAAATGGACTGAACGATCTTGATACTACTTATTTTTTATTTTGTCCTCATCATTACATAAGTGAACAATACTGTACTTAATAATGAGATATCCACTTAATATTATGTAGGTACATACTTACATGTATAATATACATATTACTTTTATCTATGTAACACATATTATTATTTACACATACCTATATTTGTATATTCATTATCATTATGCCATGTAAAAATATGGATGTAATGATAATGCAGATCAAAACTAGATTGCTAATATTTTTTTATAAAATAAAATAAAAATAAAATAAAACTAAGTATGTTTATTTTCGTAAGTATTAAAGATACACACATTATAAAATTGACTTGGACAGCTTGGACTTGACGAATAGCCGTATTGGAAACTCCTGTAATAAGTTTTCATAAAATTATATTGTAATTAACAAACAATATGATAGTTACCTACTTATAATATTTTTTATTTTAAGTATCAAAACGGGTAAGTCCAATTTACCAATAAAATATTCAAAATTGAAAATTGTGATGTGTTTGACCCTTCTTCATCGAATGTTTTTCTATACACATTATAAACAACACCTCTTGCTTGTTATCGCAGCGGCTTTTTCGACATTTTCGAAGATTTTTTAGACAAAATCCTAAAAAATATTCATCAATTGCAAAGAAGACAAATAATTTGACAACCAATTTGATAGTTGTCAAATAAAATTGCCATATGAAAATCTTTTATTTCGTAAATATAAATATGCCATCAGATTCTGGTAGACCTATACCACTTTATTTACACATTAATGAGGTTATTGCTAAGTGCTAACTGTATGAATTTTTTTTTTTCAACACTGAACTTAGCGCAACCTGCTGGTGCTTAATTGCTTCGAGTGCTGGTGCGTTTCACGTTCCAATTAAGCATCAGCATAATTCGGCATTGTGCGGCACTGAGTCGCATTATGCTCTGTAATTGGAAAACAGCCATAATATGGTTGAAGGGTGGCGACTGGCGACTCGTGACGTTTTTCTGCAGGCCGACCTGTCAAATTTGGTTCGTACCTACTTCGTAGCTTGGTTCGTAATCGTAAGGGACTTCTTTAGTGGCAACTGTGAACTGGCGTATTTGATTTCTGAATTCTGACTTGCTCAATGCTCGTTAGAGAGTAGTATCTGTGGTAGTATATTCTTTGCTCAATGCACTGTGCTTTCTGAATGTTGTAATATCTGCAAAAGTACCTACACAATTTCCCCTGTCTTTACAAAATAATGTGAATTTAAGTTAAATATATTATTTTCAAGATTAATACATCATAGAAACAGTTAAATTAAATCGTTATTTACAAATCCAGTGAATTATATATTACCTGATAAACCTCTACATTCCTAACATGGGTGGAGGTGACTTGGTGAGTACTATTCGCTCGCTATTATTTCGGCTTATTTCTTCAATCATAGATGTAATATGCAGTGATTGTATTTGAAACCGTGTGAAGTAAATTTCAAATCGTTGCAGAATTCCAAAAAATCATGGCACCCCAATACTATGAAAAATCAAGAAAGAGTCTGGAAAGCTGAACAAATAGCTGCAGAAGAGAAAAAACGAATACTAGAATTACAGCAGGAGCGAGCCCAAGAGAGAGATCGCCATGAACTCAACGAATTGGCTCGGAAAAATGCTCCAACAACAAATAATGCTTCAGACAATCGTTTGGATTGGATGTACAATGTAAGTTTAATTCAAATAATTGTGTGATGCAAAACAAGGCCTAGTTGTGGCTTCATTCAATACTATTAAATGTATTTAAAAAATTGCAGTCAAAAGTGAGCAAATTTTCGTTTTTCTATGTTACACTTAACTCATTGAGCCCAGAATGGCCCGATCGGTCCACGATACAATAGATTTTCTATTGTGTCTGTGATTCCAGGGCCTGAGTTATTACTTGTTTTGGCATATAAATAGATCCTTAAAATTAATAGACGAGCGCAGAGCAGAGTGCCTTATCAGTTAAAATTGAAATCAAAATTATTATAACCATGCAAATATATTGTTTCGCAGTAGTGGACAATTATTCTCTAGATTCATTTTTATATCCTTACTAGTAGTCTGCCCCGGCTTCGCCCGTGGTACATATTTCACAATAAAAGGTAGCCTATGTCCTTTCTCGGGTATCAAAATATCTCCATACCAAATTTCATGCAAATTGGTTCAGTAGTTTAGGCGTGATTGAGTTACAGACAGACAGACAGAGTTACTTTCGCATTTATAATATTAGTATGGATGTACTTATATATTAATTATTAATCCTTTTCTGTCTATGTTGGTGTCACAGTTATTGCTTGCTTGTATTTGATTGTAACTTTAATACAATTTTGTGGATTCCTAACAACCTTCTGCCTATTTACCTGCACACTTACCTTTGGATATAGTCACTTTTATAGGCCACTTTTAGGTTATTTACTATTGTTCCCTTTATTAGTTTGTTAGTTTTGTCACAAATATATTTTATGTAATAACCACTATTTATATTTTGATGATTACTTTTGGTGTCACCATTCACTTATGCTGCAAATAAGATTTAGAATACATATCTAAAAAACTTGTAACTAATGCAAACATACATCAACAGTTAAGTAATAATGTATCCTAGACATCTGTAACAATGTACATAATATATCCTTAACATGAAAACAAGCTCTCATTTTATCTTTTGTTTTTTAGAAACCTGACAAGCAAGTTCAACATGAAGATTATCTTCTCGGTAAAGCCATTGATAAGAGCTTTGAACAAGGTGATAAAGCGGAACAGAATGAAATTCCAGCAGTGGCACGTAGAGTTGTAGGGTCTAGTATGTTAGCATCTACAAGCGATGTACAAGTTGACTTGGCCAGAAAGATAAGAGAAGATCCTTTACTACTGGTAAAAGAAAGAGAAAGAGCGGCACGAGCGGCTTTATTAAATAACCCTGTACAGAGGAAACGCCTAGCTGAGTTGTTAAGACAAGAACAAGTAAGAAATTTAATGAATACTTAGAACAACTTATTGTTTTTATGGCCCAACTAATTGTACTGCCGTTGTATCTGCAATGTCAAGCTCCCTATTCCACAAGAACAGTACTATCCATTGTAATGTGGCTTTTTGGGGGCCGAGTCACCTCCGTCCGTAGGAGTATACCCTTAACTCTGAAACCCTACACGTGGCCCCTGGGTGGTGCTAAACAGGTGACATGGTGGGAGACAGTCGTCGTGGCTATAATGACCACCCATCAGCTGAAGACGAGTCGCCAAGCGTCCGTGTTCCGACTCGATGAAGCTGATGTAGCCTTAGTGAAGACGGGTCGAGTCAGTTGCGCTTTGACAATCGGGACGATCTGACACACACTGAAGTTGCTGCATCTGGTGCCTAGTCATGGAGGTTAGCGGGATCCGAGGCACGGTGCACCGCTGGCCGACCGCTGGTCAGTAGGGGGCCCAAGTAGAGTGCTAGCCTCACCCGAAAGGCTGCCCCGCCAACCAGCGAAAAATCCCAAGTTGCGCCATAGTGCCGGTTGGCGACCGGACGAGAGGGCCCTATGGACAACTTGGGGGGGCTCGGGCGTCCCCGCAGTCTCCAGACTAGTCCCCAATAGTGCGGCAACTAAGTTTGTGTCTCTGGTCCTGGTGTTAAGCGCCTCGACTCACTGCCGTCTTCATACCTACTTCACTCTCTTCTAATTCAACTATGAACAAGGCAAGATACAGGTATAAAGTTGCACAGCGGCAGCACTCCCTCTCGCTGAAAGTGGACCTAACTAACATCAGAGGTCTCCACTCTAATCTCGCTGCAGTCCACTTCCACCTTGAGACTCATAAACCGTGTATCTTGTTCCTCACGGAGACGCAGATAAGATGTCCGTCTGACTTGGCGTACCTGTCCTATCCCGGCTACACCCTGGAGCATAATTTTAAGGCTCGGTCAGGTGTGTGCGCGTACGTCCGAGATGACATCTGTTGTCGGCGTCTCCGGTATCTTGAAGACCCCCATTTTTCAGTGTTATGGATGCTGGTGGACACAGGCCCAGAGAAACTTCTCTATGCCTGTGTCTACCGGGCGCACAGCGGAGACCAGGAGACGATCAGGCTCACAGAGTACCTTAGTGAGGTGGCGGACGCTGCTCAACACAAATACCCTTCCGCTCAGCTTGTGTTACTGGGGGATTTTAATGCCCACCACCAGGAGTGGCTATACCCATACCAGTGCACTGACCTAGCTGGGAGAGAGATGCGTAAACTCTCCATTGCATTAAATCTCACCCAGCTGGTCCAAGGAGCGACGCGGGTTCCTGATGTTGAGAGCCACACAGCCAATTGCTTGGACCTTCTGCTGACAACAGATCCAGACCGTTACTCGGTGGCGATTTCTTCGCCGCTTGGCAGCTCCGATCACTGTCTGGTGAAATCTGTATCTGTCTACTCGCCGCCCGATCCCAGTCCTAGGGGCTCTCGGCGCGTGTGGCGATACAAGTCAGCAGATTGGGATGAGATGCGTTCCTTCTTTGCGTCTTATCCCTGGCGGCCTGTCTGCTTTTCTTCTGATGACCCTTCGACCTGCGCGGATGCTGTGACAGATGTGCTGCGACAGGGAATGGAGTACTTTATCCCATTCTCGGACGTGGCCATGTCCGGCAAAGCTCAGCCCTGGTTCAGAGCCGATTGCAGACGCGCTGAAGCGCTAAAGCATGAAGCATATCTGGCATGGGTTGATGCTCGACACCGCAAGGCCAAGGACGTGTCAGACAAGAAGAAAGCCTTCAACCGGGCCGCCAAGTCCTGCAAAAAGGCTCTACGGAAAGCTCGATTTGACCACGTTAGCCGTATAGGGAACAAACTGGCTTCTTACCCCTCTGGTAGCAAAGCGTTTTGGTCCCTAGCTAAGACGGTTGAATCGAATTTCTGCCGCCCCTCACTTCCTCCACTGCTGAAACCGGATGGGTCGCTGGCTCACACCGCCGTAGAGAAAGCGAACCTTTTTGCTTCTCTTTTCGCGGAAAATTCCCGTCTTGATCCCACAAATGCGAAACCTCCCAGTCTACCTGGATGCGAGGTGAATATGCCGGAAATTCGCATCCGTCAGACTGAGGTGCTTAAAACGCTGCGGAATCTTGACGTGAATAAAGCCAGTGGCCCTGATGGAATTCCAGCCATAGTTCTTAAAACCTGTGCACCTGAGCTTGCTCCTGTTTTGACACGCCTCTTTCGCCTGTCGATGACGACTGGAATAGTACCGAAATCTTGGAAACTTGCCAACGTGCAGCCCGTGCCCAAAAAAGGCAGTCGTGCCGACCCCTCCAACTATAGGCCAATTTCAGTCACGTCCATACTCTGTAAGACTATGGAACGTGTACTGAACAGTAGGCTCCTGGCACACCTAGAAGCGAACGACCTTCTCAGTGACCGACAATACGGGTTCCGCCGAAACCGGTCCACTGGGGATCTTCTAGCGTACGCCACCTACGTCTGGAGCGAGGCCATAGAGAATCATGGTGAAGCACTTGCTGTCTCCCTTGATATCTCGAAGGCCTTCGATAGGGTCTGGCATGATAGCCTAATTGGCAAGCTTCCATCCTACGGTCTGCCTACTGGTCTCTGCGCCTGGATCTCAGATTTTCTGAGGGACCGGTCGCTCCGGGTAGTCGTTGACGGCTGCTCGTCCGACCAAATGGCTATAAATGCCGGAGTCCCTCAGGGATCAGTTCTCTCCGCAACACTCTTCCTGCTACACATCAACGATCTGCTGAAACCCGGTATCTATGGGTACGCAGACGATAGCACTGTTGTGGAGAGATATGTATCCAGCGCGCGAGCCAGTACGGCACAAATCCAGTCTCTACGGGAGGCGATGGTTGATCGCATGAACTTGTCCTTACAGGCGGTCTCCGACTGGGGCGATGCCAATCTGGTCAAGTTCAATGCGTCTAAGACCCAGGCGTGTCTATTCTCCGCTAAACGGAGTCCATTCCACCTGACTCCGAATTTCCAAGGTGTGTCCGTACCGATAACTAACCACCTCGAGCTTCTTGGTATCACCTTAACGCCTACTCTGAACTTTGGTTCCTTCATTGAATCAAAAGCCCAAGTAGCCTCAAAAAAGCTTGGAATTCTGGCGAAGGTGAGACAGTATTTCAGCCCGGGACAGTTGCTCAACCTTTATCAAGCACAAGTCCGATCGTGCATGGAATACTGCTCTCACCTCTGGGACGGTTCCGCCAAGTACCAGCTGGAGGCGCTTGAGGCGATAGAGAGGCGTGCCAAGAGGCTCATAAACGACGATGAGCTAGTAGGCAAAAAACTCCAGAGCCTCGCTCATCGTCGCAGAGTGGCCAGCTTATCGGTTTTTTACCGGATACACTTTGGTGAGTGCGCTGCGGAACTACACGAACTTGTTCCGCCATCCCCGTTCTTCCACCGATCGTCGAGGCGCACAGATTCTAGGCATCGCCATATGGTGGACGTTCCATGTACCCGGACTAAGCGGTTCGATTCCACATTCTTCATTCGAACCGCTAGGGTCTGGAACGCGCTTCCTGAATCTGTGTTCCCCGACGAGTACAATATGGGGGTCTTCAAGAGAAGAGTGAACCGGTACCTACTAGGGAAGCGCGTACCATCTTAGACCGCATCTTAGCTTTCCATCAGGCGAGATTGCGGTCAAGCGCTTCCCTATCTTAAGTAAAAAAAAAAAAAAAAAAAAAAAAAATCTCTGCATAGACCTATTTTTATAATTCTTATTATCTATACAGTAGTAAATATTTTTTTCTATTTTATTCAGAAAGTACATTTACAGTAGACTCTTCAGATTTCTGTGATCGCAGTGAATCATAATAATAGAGATTGCTAACACCAACCGGATATGGGGTATATTGTATAATGAAGGCACTTACCTCCAACCCAAGATGAAAACTTGATAAAAAAAAAATACAATTTTTATTTTATTTATTTATTTATTGTTGGCTGGCTATAATATTTGATTAAAAATAAATAATAATAATTGCTATAAACCCACCCATGTAGAAGATTGGTGGGATTTGTGAATTAAATTGCATGTAGATGTGTGTGAGTGCCTGACAAAAACAATTATTGTGGTAAATTGAGTTTAATTTGAGTTTAATGTTGACAGAAATTTTTACCATCAGTATTTCATTTTATATCTTCTTTAATTTTTATCTCTAATATTTGCAGGAACAAAAAAAGGCTCAAAAGAAAAAGAAAAAAACAAATAAGGCAGATAAAGACTTAGATAACATTTTAGCTGCAAAACTAAATGCATTGAGTTCTAGCAAAGTTGATCTTGCTAAACTTCTTGAATCTGACGATTCATCAGATGATTCTTCTGATGACGAAAAATCTAAAAAGAAAAAGAAGAAAAAGAACAAGAAACATAAGGGTAAAGATAAAAGAAAAGATGAAGAAAAAGGTGACATTAAGAAACATAAAAAACGTAATCAATCTGAAAGTGATAACGAAGAATCTTCCCATGATAATAAAAGTCGTAAGAATAGTTCTAAACGAAAAAGTAGCGTAAGTGAGGATGAATCAAGTCCAAAGAAAAAACACAAAAAACATCATAAAAGTAGTAAACATAACGATAGTGATGAGGAATCTTGTGATTTAAACGTCAAACAGCCTCATTATTCAAAACATACTAAATATGATCGTGATGTCGACTATGATAAAAAGCAAGAGAAAAAATATTCAAAAGAAAGAAAGAACAGCATTGTTGATGATGATTATAAAAGAGAACAGAGCACAACAAAAAGCTTTAATCATGAAAGAAGTAAAGATAAAAATGAACGAACATACTATCACAAAAACATCAAGGAAGATAGAAAAATTAACAGAAAAGTTGGTTTAAGTGAAGAAGAAAAGGCAGCAAAATTAGCAGAAATGGCTGCAGCAGGTGCTGAACGAGAAGTACAAAGAGGGAGGCGCGTTGCAGCCCAACTAGCCGAGAATTCAGCAGCCGAAAAGAGTATAATGTCACGAGCTTCATCACGTAATGAAGCACGCGCTTTACCAGATTCACTTGAAAGTAGAATCCATTCCAATAGACATTATATTCAAAGGGATCAGAGACATATGAATGAAAATTTTGCTAGGAGATGATAATAAAATAATAGACATAAATTTTTTTATTGTTATTATTTCTACTTTAAATAATTCTTACAGAAATACACACGATAGTTAAATTAAGTATATATAAATAGGATGAACTTAAAATAAATTGATGACAAATGCGATATGATATAATATAAGATTAACAAAAAAAAAAAAAAATGGTTTTAATATAAATATTTTACTTTTCATCAGTTTTTCAGTCCAGTGGAATCTTCTCCTTAACAATCTGAAACATAGAATTAATGGCTTTGAAAACTTGCATCTCTTAAACAAGAAATAAACTGAGACATAGATGTTTCTACACATTTGGTTAAAATAAGGTTAAAATTGAATACAACTTATAAAGGAAAAGTATGATATAATTTATCGATTCCGCATGAATCCGGTGTGCAAACATATCCTTATTTATTTATGGATTTTTTTGACTTCGTCTATACGTATTTAAGATTTAACTTACCTAAAGACTAACAATGAACAAACCAAAGGAAATAAGACGATTACCTAAAGTATAGGTATCAAGCAACACAAATCTCGGCTCAATACTTCATAAGTGGTTATTTTTTTAATTTCATATTTGATACTAAATAAATCTTCTACTTATTTTACCTCTGCGCACATTCCAGCATAAATAGGATCTGTATCCCATGGGCCCCTTTCTGGTAGAGGCAATGCGCGTCGGCGCAGCTCTGCCACTAATTCGCTCACTTCCATTATAGGGATTGGGTCAAGAGTACGCGCCAAGCCAGCCAAATACTCCACGTAGTGCATCCTGTAAAAATATATGACGTAAACACACCTCAATCAGGCCTCGTTTGTAGAGGCCTTCTAATGAACCGTAGGGTCGTGGTGGTGGTCTCAACGCTGCCCGGCGTACTAGTGTTTCCAAGTCATCTACGCCCAAGATTGGCATCGGGTCGATTTTCTTGTTACGCACCAACCGACTCAGATACTCCAAATAATGGTTCCTGAAAACACAACCTCTACTCACCGCCGCGTAAGCGTCTTCCTTTAACCCTGCCCATTTGACATTCATAGCTACATGCATAAATTAATGATATGGTGCCAATGTACAAGCTGATTGATTGAGCTACTTTCATTATTGTCATTATTTAAGAATTATGAAGTAAATCTCATGGAATTCCATCGATTATTATTGCCTTAATTTTTTTTTCTAATCAAAATTTAACAAAGTATCCTTTTAGTTTACCGGCTATCATCAAATGTTTAAACTACTACACGTTGGTACTACTTACAGAAGATGTAGATATTAAGGTGTATGTATATGTTGACATATCATGTAAAATTGGTATAAAAATTGTATTTCGAGTGTGTATTAAAAGTAAGATACATAAAATAAAAAGAAAAATAGTAGTCTTACTTGCAAAGTCCACCATTTTTAGGTAAAACTTCACTACCACACGTGGTGTCAATTAAACCTGTAGGTGTCTCCCTCTGTAGTTGTATAGGGCATCTTGTGTTGTTACCTTGAGGCCCTTCCGTTTCATATGTTACATTATTCATCTGTAATCATACAACATAATATTGGTATAATGTTTTATTATATTCAACTAAATAATATTGACACTATGCCTGGGTAGTACCATACCTGCAAGAGCGTCTGTAACTCGTGAGGTTCTTTGTCACGTAAATAGAAAAGACAATTTCGCGGATGATGTGCATGTAGACCTAATTTAGCACAATATTCACTCAATCCACATCTAGCTCCCATCATGAATGGTTTGCCGCAACCGTAACAAAATTCATATTTGCACTGGGTGCATGTGAAATGCATACATCCGCCTCTGAGAAAACATTAAAATTTTAAAGATTTACTTTAGTAATTAAAATAATTTATATTATGTACAATTAGTAAATAATAATTGTAGGAATCCTAATCTTATTATTACACAAGAATTATATTAACTTAGATATGAATTAATGAGAACTATATAACTATTATTTAAGAAGTTTTTACCTGGAAAGTGAGTATTTAAAACGACATCGTGGACATTCTAAACCATTCTCTTTTAAATGTTGTTGGACTGCGGCAATAGAACGTTCAGGATCATTATCTTCAAGCCATGCGGCATATTGTTCGCACGTCATACCATCGTGATTCGATGACCACTGTAATATCATGAAGTTCATATACTTATCTGTTCTTTACAATATAAATATATAATTAAAATTATATTATGAATTATTTATTTACAGGTTTCCGACATGTCGAACAGGTAACAGACTTGCATTCGGGGCACCGCAGCTTTTTCTGCTTTGGATGTACAAAAAATCCTGACGAACATTCAACGCACCAACGGAAATTCGGATCTCGTGCAAGCGTGCGATCGCGTAGCTAAAATTTGTAAAGCGAATGATATTATTTTCTATTAAGAAAGTAAACATTTCATATAATTTAGCAGAAAAGTAATGCATTAATTTACCTTTCTCTGGAATAGTTCATGAACTTCTATTTCAAGTAGAGTTTTCAGTAGTATATCTAAATGAGCAAAATAATCGACCCAAGCATCTTCATCCAACATTTCTAACTCAGGTTCTTTGCAGTATGCACAAACGCAGTCTACTATGCTCCGCTCCGTGATTTGAACTGTAAAATAATGGCGAGCACATTCTCGACAGCATCTATGAGAGCATCGTAACATTGATACCATCTGAAAAAAAATATTATTCAGGATTTTTTTAAATAAAGCAAAAATTTTATGAAATCAATCGTATGTTAAAAGTAATTACGGAAATCTTACTTCGTGTTCTGGGAAATGTGCAGCGCAAAGCTCGCAATACTGATTTAAATAAGCTAGTGCAGAAACAAGATCTGCACATTCGAGAGCGGCTAAAAGTGCAGTAGGAGCATCGGTTCCACGAGTAATCAATTCAACGGCAATTTGCGCTTGCTCCCAATTTTCCGTAGCACCCTCTGCTAACAGCATTCGAGCTTGTCTCTTTAAAAAAAATAAAATAAAATGTATAAATTGTATCAAGTATATACTAGTAAGACTGCAATTTAATTTAAACTCTAATTACCT
Organism: Colias eurytheme; assembly: GCF_061535395.1. NCBI lineage: Eukaryota > Metazoa > Arthropoda > Insecta > Lepidoptera > Pieridae > Colias > Colias eurytheme. The sequence goes on along the minus strand of NC_142981.1, from coordinate 4,647,042 downwards.
CTGGAGACCCTTCAGGTAATTGTATTCTAGTTAAATCAATTAACTGTCCAGATATTCGACGCGTTGTTATTGGTGGAGGTGACGGTAACTCAGGTGTGGGCGTTATTTCTCTTCTGTCTTGTGATTGCTTGTTCTCTTCATCAGATTCCGTATCTGTCCACTCATCTTCGGTCCGACACGTTTCCCGAAAATATTGTTCTTTTTCTTTAATTGTGGTTTTTGGTGGAGATACTTGTTTTAATTGGGGTGGCTGTGGTGCTGGATTTTTCTTTATTGTTATTGCTGATGTAGACGGTTTAACTTCAATAGTATGAGAGGAGTGTTCAGTATTTGGTATTGTTTTATTATTAAACAGTTTTGTTTGTAATTGCTTTACGCTTCCATTTTGTACGGTACCAAAATGCGTTTTGGGTGGAGCGGGCGCAGGATACTGTTTAATAGATGTACGTCTTATAGGCAATTTAGAACCGATTGTCTTTTGATTTTTATCCACCTTTTGTTTAGTAACAGTTGTTTTAACAGGTATTGGTATATTGGATTTACTTATTGCTGTCTGTTTTGATAAATTATTATCCATTTCTCTGTCAGTGTTCGTCTCGGCAATATCGTTGGCATTAGAGTTCTCAGCAACAGTATCCCGACCGTCATTTACTTTTTCTACAATATTTAGATCTACATATTCGTTGACCTCTTCGTCTTGATTATATGTATTAGTTATTTTTTCTAACGAGTTTGCTGCCTCGGGATTCAAAGTCATATTCTCAGTTTCTAAATTTTTGTTACTATTACTGTCAACATTTTCAAGCTCATTTACTGCATTATTTGATTTAGTTTTGGTTTCTGTATTTATTATTAAATGTTCTGCACATACGTTTTCAATAAAGCCTCTGTATACTGGATATTTTATTTCAGATACAACTGATTTTAACGGCGTTTCTACTTTATAGTGTGTCAGGTACAACGTTTCCTTTGTGGGTTGATCAATTGTTTCTTTGCTACTTTTACTTTTCGCAACAATTTCATTTTTAGTAAGTTTAGTTAAGTCATTATCGTTGTTTATTTGTTCATAAATTTCATCAAATGAATTCACAACTTCATAAAAGTTGTTATTTACATCTTCTATTTTAGATAACTGTATAGGCGGGCTAGTTTCTACCGTCATGGTTTGTTCATAACGCAACGTTTGTGCTATCGAATCTAATAGTTTTATATTATTATCTTTTACATCTAAAGCGCCTTCGATATAATCCATGGCTTCTTCAAACTGTTCGGTATCTTCGGAACTAGTTAATTCTCTATTATCTATTTTTAAATTATCGTGTCTGAGTTCTTCATCGCTACTCGTCATTTCTTTTTCATCAGATGTCAAATCCTCAGAATCATTGTCTGACTCGCTATAACTTGATTCTTGGTGTCTGGATACCTCAGAATTATTAGAAGTTGATTCAGTTTCTGCAGAATCACGAGTAGAATTTATATCATACGCAATTTCGTCTTTCATTTGTTGAATTAATTTTTGTGTATTATCAACTAAATCACTCAGATTGTTCGATCTTTGTTCTTGGGAGTTATTGGTGCCATTCTGATTTATAAAATTTGCAGAATTATTGATGTCTGACCGTAAATTTTTTTCGTCCTCAACTCGAATGTTAATGTCATCACGCTCCAATTGTTTAACAGAAGTTTCCATAGATTGTGTTTGTTGAGGTGATATATCGTCATATTTTTGTACTTGCGTGTTATTTGTTTTATTAATTGTTTTATTAGCCGACTGGAAATCGTCATTCATTTTTCCTTTTAAATCAATTTTTACTGAATTATTTTTCGCCTCAATATTTGGCAATGGACTTAATCGCGTTAGGGCATTATATGCTTCGATAAAATCTTTTTCTGATTGAATAAATTCCACTAAATTTTCCTTCTGTTCTATAGGAATATCTTCAGACTTAGAATCTCCCATATTTTTATTTAAACCTTTAACTCGTAGACCTTTCAATAATAAATTTTCTTCTATAGAAGGTATTCCAGCAAGATTTAACAGTACTTTTAATTTATCTGCAATATCTTCTACATTTTCTTGTGTTGTTTTAAATGTTTCTTTAAGTAAGGGTTTTTGCTCAATTTCCGACATATTACTGTTTCTTATGTCCAACGGTAAATACATCCAGTCGTCATCTTGGAGATTGTTTGTAGAAACGTCAAATTCGTCTGAACTGTCCTCGGCTGAAATGTAAATGTGAAAATTATGATGATGTAGCTTGGTGATACGGCGAGTCTGTTTTTTTATGAAACTTTATTATTTTTTGTTTTGTTTTTCATTACCGCGGCTGCGGTGTGACCGGTTGGAAAATGACGGAGGAGTGGCTTCATCATCAGCTCCAACAGGAGAGCCCCATACGCGACCACGTAATTTTCCCTCCTCACCAACTCCAACATCACCCATCTGTGAAAGGTGTGCGCGCGTATTAATGTCGTCGAAATTTAAAATCTTAATAAACAATTTCTAACTGTAGATCTAGCTACCTGCCTACGATGTCTTTCAACACACTCTGTGACAGCTGGCCACATAGCACCCCTATGTCTCGCCAGAGCTGCACGAGCTTCCAGTTCTGATACATTTATACCAGCAGCAAGTCTTGCTGCAGCTGCTCTGACACCTGCACATAAACTTGGCCATCGTTCTCTTAGCCACGATAATGGAGCTACAGGATTTTGAGCTAATGCTGCCTGTACTTCCGCCGCACTAAAGCCTAGTCTTTCAGCTTCAGACATAAGGCGAGCTAGTTCTAATCCTCTTTCCGCTTCGCGTCTAGAATTAGCGCCGGCTAACGCTTCTAAAGAACTAGCGCGATTGTTTGAAAAAGGTTCTGGTGAAGGAGCCTGTAACAAATATTGCATTTAATTATTATTGAATCTAAAATATACTTACAACAAATTTCCATTATTTAATCTTAAATTTACTTCTGAGCCGTATAGACTAGACCTCCGAGAAGGTCTATTTCGCCTTAAATCTAGATGAGACGCCCTTCTTGTAAGACGGCTTGTTGTACGTTTACGTTCATTCTCGCTCCACTCTGCTGCTCCAGGGCTACTATCACGTGGTTCTCTCCATTCCCATCTCCCACCGCTTGTGCGTACGCTTCGTTCGCTCTCCTGAAATTGTTACAATAGTTGCTAATAAAAGTTTCTTGCTTTTGCTGTCAAATCATAAAAACTTACGTAAATTCTATTATTTATAAAGTAGTTACCAACAAAAATCTTTAGAATTGCAAATGTTTGTAAGATTTGGTGTAGTGTTTTTGTTTTAATGTTAATCACTGGTTGACCCCGCACAGGTTTTTCCTAGTGGGTTAACCAGGGATTTACTACAATTTATATGAGTTGTAAAAAATAATTGTGAAACAAATAAATAAATTTGAAATTTGAAATGTTATAAAATAGCAGTAAATACATAAAATGACATCTATATTTTTCATTTCTCTATCATAATTATATAATTATAACCTATAAGTTTTTTTTTCTTCAGAATATTATAATAATAAGTAATATTAACAACATTATTCAAAACTTACTCGAGTATCACTTGAAAGTGAATGCCTACTGTGCGATCTTTCTCTTCGACTGTCATCCGTAAATCGGCGCCGTGGTCGAGATCGTGTAGCCGAAGAGGGTCTATCCCATTGATTTGGAACTTCATAAGTCTTAAAAAAAAGTTATAATTTAATATTTGAATCCTTAGATATTTTATTTTGGGTGCGTACAACTGCTACGTCAGACATATGCCATTGGCTTCCCAAACAAAGTCGATTTGTATGGAAACATGTTATAGTATCCTAGACTTTATTGATATGGACGGGCAGATTTGTCAATTGAGGTCCAAAACCAACATTGATATAATATCTATATTAGTGAAAGAGGTGAGTGCGTACGATGCTTTTATTTGGCTTACCTGAGTTGAAATACTTTGGGGTGGTGGAGATGTCCCGGTATTGGAAACGCTTGTACGACTAAATCTTGATTCCGGCTGCGTATTACTTTCTCGAGACGGCGAGATTCCAACGGACTTTTTTTGAACTCCAGTATCACATTCATTTACGACTTTGTCTTTGGCGACAGGACTTAATCGAGGTGGTGAAGGACCCACAGATATGCTATGCTTTTTAATTCGTTCATTTTCTACTGATACATTACGGGTTTGTGTTGGTGTATTTTTATTTTCCACAGTATTTGATGCATTAATTTGTTTCTTTTGTACTTCTTTGGGTGGAGAAGGCCCAACAGCAATGTCATGTCGAGAATGTGTATCATCATTATTTTGTTCTCTTGTTGGAGTTTCCAAACGATTTACCTTCGAAACTTTTATTTCTTTTGGTGGAGAAGGGCCACATCCTGTCGACACTCGCTCTTTTGCAGCACGATTTGATTTTTTTATTTCACCTGTAACAAAATTAAAGAACGTACGGTATTTTTAACGTAACTATATAAAATTAATTCACAAACAAAAAGACAAATTCATATTTCTTACTAGCAGTCCGCCCCGGCTTCGCCCGTGGTACATGTTTACGTTTTCTCTACATAAAAACCATCCTCGTACTTCAAGGAATATAATAAAAAAAGAATTATCGAAATCGGTTCAGCCGTTCTCGAGTTATGCGCTTACCAACACATTTTGCGATTCATTTTTATATATAAGAAGATAATGTTTTAATTTTTAAATGAATTGAGTTTGTGATACTAACTTTCATTAGCGCGAGGTTCATCAACCTTTTTCTTTATCAAAGGGGCCGACGCTTTTTCCTTCATTGTTAAATTTGCCATACCATTTTTAATAGCAGCTGTTGGAATAATTTTTGGAGTGATGGTAGGAGTACGACAACACACTGCACATACTCTGACACCTGGTTCATTAACATATGTACAATGTTCACATTGCCATGTTGCACTAGGCGGAGGTGGGGCCGGACCTAGGTCATTTTCATCATTTTCTTTTTCGTCCGGCTTATCGCTTTCAGGTTCACTTTCAGAATCTGCATCACTGGATGGTAAAGAAGGCGAAGGAGTACGGTGTTTTGTTCGTCGTGACGCACGTGATCTCATACTCAGAGCAGGAGATGGTGCTCGTGAATTAGCTCTAGATCCAGCTCTTGAAACAGTACGACTCTCCACTATAAGGATTAAACACAGGAATAAATTAAGGTAATTACTGAATTACTGCTTTTGTACATTATTATTATGTTACACATAGTATAAACGTTATTGTTTGTTTAAACTACTCTCAGAGGCAACATAAAAAAATCTCGACAGATTTATTAGTTTTAACTTTGTCTTATAGAGATAAACCATTTAACTATTTTTTTAATCACCCCTACTAAAAAGCGTGGTATCACTATAATCCTTTGTGGCATCACTATACCAAATATAACATAGGTATATAGCTATGTATTGTATAATAAATAATATGAAAATTGTCCTACCTCTTCGATATGGTTGTGGCGTATGCGGCACATGGGCGTGTGGGTGTGGAAGCAGACGTGCGTGAGTTGTAGTTCCTGGTGGATAACAACATGTCTGAGGCCATGGTCCTTGCCCTCCCCATGTATGTTCTAAATTAGCACAACTACCGTAATGCCAAGGATTTTGCTGATATGGAGGATAACCGGCTGGCCCTCCTAATTCCATCACTGAAGCTCCACGTCTTAATGGACGTCCCCAGTTCTGAGCATGAAGGTTTTCTTGACCATCCCAGTGTTCCATATGTTGAGGCTATATTGAAAATTGTGTACGTCTTAAGTAATCATATAAGTATATATATTATTTTTATATATTTATTTTTATTACCAGCATAATTACCATTGCTTGTGGTGGCATGTTATAACCGGGTAATGATGCTCGCGGGCGTCCCCATGAAGAAAATCCCGATTGAGAACCTTGAAGTGCTGGTTCCGGCGGAGCGTTGTTGTGATGCATAGTTCCCGCAAAATTCGGCATACCCGCGAGATGCGAATTTGAATGCGATGTTAGCTGGGGCGACATTTGAGCACGAGGAGTTGCAAAATTCGAATGTGGAAGAGTGGATACTTGACTGATATGGTTTATATTATGCATCATATTTATGGGAGCTCGAAACTGATCTAGTGATGGAGGTTTTGGACTAGCTGAAGCTCGATCAATCTGAAATAAACACGTATCTAGATAGGTATGTTATTTTAACGACAAAAATATAAAATAGATATCAGAAAAAATACAGTATCATTAGCTTTGCTTAGCTCTGGAAAATGTGAACAGATTGTGCGTAGGTGTGAAGAATAAGAAATTTATTGATATTTTTTTGAGAGAATTCGTCTAGTCGAGTACTTTATGAATTACCTAATGCTTTCAAGAACATCAGTAACTTTAAGAGATAGACCAAACATTTTTTTTATATATATAGAAAAGAACAATGCATAGCCACGGAATACTTAATAGTTAATGGTACTATAGATTATTTACGGCATTGTCAATAAAAATTAATACATATTACTATATTATTATCAGGTATAGAATAACTGGTAGACTTACGTTATTAGTCGTAAATATACATTAAAAATTGTGTGTATAAAACAATAACTATAAAACATTTTAATGCAATTCAAACTATAAAACATTACATTTATTTGTCTCAGTGTCACCTTATGTCTTCGCGGTGGTGGCACAGGCGGCGTTCCTTTTGGTGGCAGAGGTGGTCTTTCATCCCTTAGCTGCGACGGTGGTAATGCCTAAAACATATGTTATTGTTTATGTGAGTATACTTTTAATCTTTAATTGTTTAATTTCAAGTACCTGTAAGTAGATAGTAAGCGTTATTGTTTACATTAGCTTCCTAGAGTTGGCATTATTCCAATATTTTGACGGAGCTAACTTTAATTTAGGTCCACCTACTAATCGGTGTCGAAATAGTCTCTAAATGCATGTTGTGAGTCAGTAAATAAAATAGTTTTATTTGATTAACACATTATAGAACTCATTAAGAACCACTATCTCTTCTACATCTCCTATATCACAATATCTCAAAAGTATATTAATGATAGGTTTGTATTGAAATTGAAAAATAGTACAGTACCTAGTTTTTTTACTTTTTTTTTGAAAATTCATCGCTCAAAATTAAGTTCATACAAATATCACCATCAAAATAATACAAGAACTTAATCTTTGATTACAATTGTAGTAAAATACGAAGGTCGGGTTGATGAACACTACGGGGTCAGTTATCCGTGGGTACAGCGCGTATGAACCCGCGCGGCACAGCTAGTTTAAGCCTGTCATAGTCGACATAGAGTAAGATCCCAGAGCCGTAAGACACAACTTATTTTCTTAAGCATATAAGTTTCGGTTCACAATAGTCTCTAGTGTACTTTTTAATATCTGCATGTTTGTGGAGCTCTACCAGTGACACCTGCGCCACCTGAGCCAAAACTTTTATCAGACGCTTTAAAGCTCCAATAAATGAACCTAATTTAATTTTAAATGTCTGATTTTTTTATGTGTTATTAAGATAACTATTACAATGTTATATTTAATCAGTCAGACAAATTGCAATGGCCAAATATCCCCTAAACACAAAAATTACTCAGCCATGAGTATTAATAATTAATATTATTATGGACCAATAGTAATCACCTGTCTCTGGTGGTTCCTTCGTTTGGGATGTCTATGGTACATGTCGTCGCAGGAGGCGCAGAGCGCGCGCCGGCCGCACTCCGTGCAGCGCACGCGTGCTCCGCCGCCGCCGCATAAGCCGCATGATGTGTCAGTCGGGTGTCCTGTTGGAAAATGGAAATAGTGGGAGTTTCCACGTTGTGGGGTATGAGAAAGATAAATTAATTCATTTAACATCTGTTTCACTGATCGATTCAGGATGCCTCGTTTCTACCCTCATATGTTGATGACTGTACCAGGAGGCGGCCTTATAAAAATATAATAATTTACCTATTAACTTTTATTAGACTAACAGTAGTTACCCTTAACCCTACGTACCCTCCAAAAGTTAGAATATGTCATGTCCCTAGAGATTAATGGATGGTGGGTTATAGGTACCTATCACAGATAATAATATACTTATTATCTGTGATATAGCCCACACCTTATATCAAGAAATATCGTACCTATTTAAACCAAATAAGGTCAGCATTTTAAAAAACTGTAAGTACCACATAATAAAAAATTAAATACACTGGTCATCAAAAAAATCGACCCACCTGCATTTTTACGGAAAATTACGGTTTTCTCACAAACTAAAGAAAAAATTTGTTTGGAAACTGAACTGATTAATTAAACGTGCATATTTACACGAATATAAACACATAAAATCATTTAACATCATAAAAAAATTGTCGATTTCGAATAAAGATCAAAATCCTCAATTTTCAGCTTTTTCTTTATTTAATTTCAAATGCAGTTTATTTTGTAATCATGAAACTTATGATCACGTTTCCTTCGAATTTATACTCAGTACATTCTCTTCTTTCTGGAATGATAGCCTGCGTTCACTATTTTAAAGAAATAATTAAGATTTTGATGGTCTCTTGAGGAATTCGTTATCAATCTTCCCTAATGGCGGTTTTCAGGTCTCCTATTGTTGTAGGGGCTGAATTACGAGCTCTATGCGTTATTTTTTAATTGTCCTACATGTGCTCTGTAGGTTTCAAATCGAGACTTTTTGCTAACCAGAGTGTAACTCTAATGCGGACCTCTTCTAAATACTGGATCACGATTCGCTCTACGTGCTTCCGAGCATTATCATGCATAGACTCAAAGTTTTTGCAGATACAGCTGGCATATTACACCATATGATAGTCCAAAATCTCGGTAATGTATTGAACAGCATTTAATGAGCATCTTTTTATCGTCAAGCTCCGTGCGTCTTGTCAAAGAAATGCCACTCTAGAACTTTACAGAGCCTCCATCATAATCGACCGTTTCTCTTACCTAGCACTGAACAAATCGTTCATTTGGTCATCGCATGGCATAAAGACGTCTATCAGCACCATATAAAGTCATTCGCATCTTGTCACTCAAAAGTACTGACTCCTATTGGCCTATAGTCCAGTTTGCGTGATTTCGAGTCAATTGAAGTCTGGTTTGTCGATGAGCTGTGGCTGATTATGGCCCTGTTTCTGGCTTGTGTGGTCTTAGGTTCTACTCTTAAAGTCTTCTTCTAACAGTTCTGTCATTAATACCCACCTCCTTATCATCACGCAGGCGCCACTAGAGATCTACACCAGACAGATGTCGATTTTGTAGAGTTGATTACATTATCTAGGGGTCGTCCCTTTGAGTTGCTGCCCTATTTCTTGCAGATCAATATTTTTATCGATACTGCCCAGTCTCTAGAAACCTTTGGTAAACTCACCGAACTGCATAACAGCTCAGATTTTACTTTTTAGCCACGGCAAGTTGACATAACCCCTGTTTTAGTAGAGCCACAGTTTGGGCCCTCTCAGCTACAGCAGTATCCATTATTTTGAGAGAAACTTTATCAAAACTAAAGCATCAATTATTAAACTTAACGTTATGAACAAGAGATCCCGAAAAAAGTCATTTTGGAACTGGGAACACGGGCATAATTTGTTCCGCCGTAAACCGTCAAATCAACACTGTACAGTATTTCTGTATAAAAATTTGTTAAGAATCATTAAGTGCAGTAAAATTTACGAAAAACATAATGATTAGCATGTTATCAGACCCTTACAACAAAATACAACAATAAAAGACGACTTATTTGTGAAATAATCGATAAATAGCAAACATAGTGTAGGTGGGTCGATTTTTTTGATGACCAGTGTATAAACGTTAGCCCTTAACGAGCTTAAAGTGTTTTTTAAACCAGAGTTTAGCACTGTTCCATTCCTCCAGTATACAAAAGTAAAAGTTGTAACTATAATATATTTATTTTTTAAATAATGTTACTGAAAACAGAGCATATAGACATCTAGGAAACAAGAAATATTTAATAGATAGAAAAATGATCGTGAAGAGAAGACGGTCTAAGCAGCACTAGGTAAATACTTGCCTGTTGGTGGCCGGGGTGGTGGAGGAGGTGGTGGTTGTAGTTTTGCGTTTACATACTGCTCGGAGGGAAACTCCACCACTTCGTAGTCAGGTTCAGGCTTCGCAATGGGAGCTCGAAGCGATGACCGCAATCCAATTTGGGGTGTGCCCGGTATAGAGGTTTTGATATGCCGACCACGTCCCTTCAACATCTATACATAATTCATTGTTTTTATTAGGATTTATTAACATTACACATTTATGTAGAAAATTGTTTACATATTTGTTCACAAGTGAATAAATGAACGCAACGTTAATTTCCTTTTAGGTTTGAAAAAAGAAGAAAAATCGATGTAGAGTGTAGTGTATTTGCTATAATTTCTAAAATTTATCGATACATTGATCATTAGGTATTTAATAGGTATACAGGGTGGTTAATTTTTTTTAAATAAAACGAGAAATACCTAAAAAATTAACTTGAAAGCCTCCCATACATTTGGAAATTTGAAGGGAAGTTCATATTTTAGAAACTGCAAAGAGAGCTCCTCATTGTATTGCACAAATTGAGGACATCACTTCGAAAATCTGCTATGAATACAAAATGTATGGGAAATAAAATGTATAACATTTTTGAATATTTCTCGTTTTATTTTTAAAAATTTATTATGGCCATTTTACTCATTAGGTTAAGTACTTTCGATATCAGTTTAAAGTTTTTTGATATCTGCAATAGTTACGGAATAATCGCTTGTGCACACTTAACGATTACACCCTGTATATAACAGAACCACTTTGTGCGTATATAGTATGTAGTTGCCATTATTACTATTTGAAATCCTTTTTAGACGTTCACAAACCTAATTCCTAACTTTAATTTTCCAAATAGGAGTTATGTTTACTAAAATCGGAATTAAAGTCATTATCCAAATTATTACAAGAATCAAAATCCATGTTATCGATGATAAGAAAGAGTCGTAACTCATAACAGTTCGATTAAACACCTCCTGCTTGGGAGGCAGCTCAAACGAATCACATAATATGTCGATATTTCCCAACAAATAAACACTTATGGAATTTTTCGCACGTTTCACTTTTGAAATTGCATTCTATGAATCGGTGTTGCAAGCTTTAGCTAACTGTAATAATAGATTATTATCATTTGCAAACTAAAACGCAGCTGTGACCGGGATAAAACGGGCGTTGCCACGTCGCCGACATCTAGTCGACCCATTTATTCTACTTCTCATATCCCAAAATATCAAAAACATTCCCTCAATACAAGTCTACGTTTTCATCGCAAATAACCTTAATGAGATTTCTTTATCCAGCTCAAAGGAAACTGTTACCTATACTTGCCTTCGACTCGTGTGTTAATATTTTTCAGAAGACACCGATATTTTGCACTTTTCGTAAAGGAGCTCTTGTGACATAGTTTTACACACGAATTATGCAATATTTGCACCGGGACACTGCACTCGCGAGATCGGTTGTTGCACCAAGAGCGGCGAGGGAGCACGATCACCTCTTAATCGCTAAACTTGTGCCCTATGCGGACAAAATTGAAGGAACGAACACGCGTGCTCCGCGTCTCTCCAACCTCTATTTCTGTTCGTGGCCGCGTTGCCCTGATTCTACTAAAATTAAGACGTGTTGCTATTTCCGCACTCAACCCGATGCGCCCTCTTGGCCGCTTTAACACATCGCGAATCATTATAGTATAAAAATATTAACGAACGGCCCATAAGATACTGTAAAACTGTGTTAACTGTGTAATATTTATTATTTAATTTAGCTAATGACTATATAGCGATTATAAGATTTATAAGCAATATTGTTTGGATGCTTGCTAGGCAAGGACGTCTTCCAATTTATTTTAGAGCTATTTTATTCCTATAATTTTCACGAAAATAATATGAACAAAAATATACGGAGACATCTCTGCGAACCTTCTGCGAACTAACAAATTCATGAGAATCATTTGAAATTTTGAACGATCGCGATGTCATAAAACACATCTATAGCAACGCGTAAACATAAACAATCAACAATTATTCATTGAAAGAGCTGCGCATGTATTTAATTCCTATAATATGGAGTTATTGCAGAAATTTAAACAAAATGGGTTCTTTACTGCAGAGTTGTATCACTTGCTTGCTAAGAAGAAGTTGGTGGATCCATCAGAAGAGGTTTAACTTTTCTTTGACGAAATAACATTCTTAATATTAGGTACCGATGTATTGTGAAAAAGTCCTGCACTACCACTTATTAAATTTTCTTTATTCTTTCAGATTGTACCATCACAATATATAAAAGAAATGAAAATGTCAACAACAGAACGTTTACAGCAATTACAGCCTATACAAGTTGAGAATTACGTTAAATCTGGTAGCAAGAGTAACAAAGTTGTACTATCATTTTCGCCTAGAATAATTATATTTCAAAACTTTAAGCCTAATGAAAAAGTTGTGGCAAAATTTTCAGTTAAAAATATAAGCAAGGTATTGGATTTTTTTACGAAAATATCTCCACTAAACATTATGTACATTAGGTAATGCTTACGACATAATTTTCTTTTAGGCGCCAACATATTTGAATATGGTATACAAGGAATCTTCATATTTCTTTATAAAACCTTGTGGAGGCCAACTTCTATCGAGATTGGCTCCAGGAATTAGTATTACGTTTGCTATAACCTTTCAGCCTGTTCAATATGAGGATTACACTCATAGAGTAACTTTCTATACTGATATTGATCAATACGTTTTACCACTAATAGGTTAGTATTCACGTACATATTCAATTTAAATTTCAAATTCTTTATGAAAAGTAATTTTGGAAATGCAATAAACTGCGATTAAATTGGAACTACCTACAAAAAAATAATTTTATATACCTACACGTACATTTTTTTAGCAATGGGACCAAGGCATGTGTTTGATTTCCCCGATCGGGTAATTATCCCAAAGACACCACTCAAAATTGAAAGTTATGTTCTAATTTCTGTTCACAATATTGGCATAGTTCCTGGTGGCTTTACATTTAGTACAAGATGGTACGTAGAATATCAATTTACTCAATTATAGAAATTCAAAGTTATTCAATAAGGACACGTCACAGCTTATTTGAGTTTTTTATAATACAATCTACACGAGATAATGCATGCAACAATAAATTACAGTCCATTTTCGGTGCAGCCAAAATCTGCGTACTTGAATCCTAATCAAAAAATTGACGTAAGAATTGCGTTGAAGACAATGCGCTTGGGAGACACAAATAGCATATTGAGTGTTTTATTTGAGACAGGTATTTGAAAGGCCGTTGAACTGTTCTAATTGATTTTCGATGTACTTACTTATTTTTAACATGAAATTCATGCAATTTGTAAATCAACAGGAGAGAATTTTAAAATAGAATTATTTGGTTCAACTTATACTGTCAGCGTAGAATTGGAAAAGCAAGTGGTGAGGTTCTTCGACACCTTCAATACACTTGTTCGGCAGCAGACATTTAAAATCATAAATAAGTCTGACCACGTTTTGACCTACATGTGTATGAAGAATGATTGTGTTTACTATGGTAATTGTCACTTTATATTATAAATATTATTAGTATTAGTAGTAGTAATAACATCTCATTTTATATAATATTAGTAGTATTATTATATCGAAACAGTGGCAGAGAAAAAAGCTATACATATTATCTAAGATTTAATATTTTTTTTCACTTATCGGAGCTTAACATTAGCCTTAGTTTTATTATGTATTTTAGGTTTGAACAGGACAACTGTTTTTAACCTTTCTGAAATGAATATTACTTATTATACTCATTTATAGTTTGCATATTGACCTAAAAACTGTAATGTTGTTTCAGATTTTGAAGAAAAAGTTAAACTAGCAACTGTGTTCTATAATTTAAAAGAAAATGAATCTAATAAAACTGCAAAACTAGTTCATTATGATGTTTTAAGTAGTGATGAACATGAGAGAGTTTATACAAGGATATTTTATGATGAAATTCAAGCTTTAGTTGCTGATGAGTCTTTACAACATCAAAATATGCATTTTACTATATCTCCTATAGTGAGTAAAAATACACTTTAAAGTTATCTTAATCTTAATCTACATTACATTATGTATTTAGAAAGGAAAAACATAGTAAATGATTATTTTATATATTATTTCTAGCAAGGCAAATTATGGCCTAAAAAAACAACAGAGTTAACTATAACATTTTCACCAAAAGAGATCGGGGAATTTAGCACAATCGCATATTTGGACATCGACGGAGTGAACGACCGTGTTCCTCTTAAAATTGTCGGAACGTCGTTACCACCTTCTATAAACCTAAATTTAGAAACACTGGACATGGATTGCGTATACATAAACAAAAAATACGACTATGAAATTGTAGCTATGAATAAAGGTGCTGAATTCTTTGAAATTGTAAAAATTGTTTGTGTTTTCTTTAGTTGTTTGTTAATTGTTCGTTTCTTAACTAATCGGGGGAAATGCGGATGTGAGATGATTTGTTAATACCACTAGAATCCTTTTAGTTATTGTAAGTTTCGTAATATGTTATGTAAGTAGGTTGTTTTCATCAGTCACTAGTTATGCTTTAAATTCACATTATTGGATTAACCCATCATTCGGAGTTGCCCTTTCTGTACCTATTTAGTTATTTTAAACTTCACTATGGGTCCATCTGTTCATATCAAATTCAAAAGACTTATAAATTTATTTTGAACAGGTCATATCAATGGGTTAATAGTGTATAAAAATGTCCCGCCTTTATTTGGAAGTATAATCACATGCACACCTGAGATGCGTTGTTTACGTCCCGGCGAAAAAGACATTTTCGTTATTTCTTTCTGCAACTCAAATCAAGGTCCTTTCTTTGAGGAAATTAACTTTTCTATTCGCGATACGGACGTCGTATTGAAAGTGTATTTAAAGTAAGTATGCATTTTTAATGTTTTACCTTGGTTTTACCATTATTGTACTTAAAAGTTTGGTTTGTGATTTAACAGAGAGAAATTGTTGTATGTTTTTGTATGTTGTTTCAGAGGAGTTGTTATTTATCCATCACTGATGTTTAGCATACCTTGCTTAGATTTTGGGATGGTGAGCTTAGGTATGTTTTCGTTTTAAATAAAATCACGAATAAGTATTAAGTATAACTTATGGATATTGCTACTTTTAAATGGATTCAGGAATTCCAAAAGCCATGGAAATTGAAGTGATTAACGAATCAGTAGTCGATGTAGCTGCGAATATAAAAATATCGTCAGACGGGCCAGAAATAAGTAGCATTACATTGGAGGACTATGCTGTAGCTGACAGTCCTAAACCTATTGTACCTCAATGGCCTAGAGAGTTTAATATATCCCCGGATAAGGTTAATATAGGCCCTGAGTCGCGTGTTTCATTGAAGGTAAACTTACTAAAATTAAGTGCATGTATGAAAATGCTATGTAAAGTAATAGATTGTTAGCATGTGCCAATGATATATTACATTTTTCAGATAACACTAACCGCAAACTTAATAAGAGCAAATCAGACATCTTTAGAATTAGAGTTAGATAAATCGGATAGCCCACCAATCGTCTTACCAATTACGTTCAACGCAATGGTACCACATATTACACCAGCACCAGATATCAACCTTAGAGCATGTTTTTTAGACTTCCCATATAAACATGAAATTGCTATATCTAGTAATAATTTCTGGGGGTACTTCACGTTAGTAGAACCAGAGGTAATTTTTTAATGAAAGCAACCTTTTTTAAATTATATTTATCTCATCTAAAATGACCCAAATAAAATAATTGTGCTTATTCAGGAACCTTCAACTTTGGAAGTTGAAGTCGCAGTAAAAGAAGGCATCATTAAGCCTAATAGTACCTTATGTTTGCCAGTGACTATAAAAACTAGTGTATTGGGAGTTCAGGAATATTCCATAAGGTAGGAATTTTTTTGTTAAGGAATATAATATGCTTCTATATGTTTGTATTTAACCGACTTTTTTAGTAACTATATTTTTTATATTACATAATATTTGCCCTGACTTAGTTGCCGTATATTAAAATTTTATAGGGTTCATCTGTTTGGGCTGTCAACACCTGTCGAAATTTGCCATATCAATGGATGCGGTGTAAGACCTATTGTGACCTGTTCACCCATGGCACTGCATTGGGGTCAGGTTAAATTGTTAACAAAAAGCCAGAAAATACTTACATTATGCAATGACTCCCCAGTTGTTGTTAATTTCCGAGCTTCGTTGGTCCGTGCTTTGATTTTGATCATTTAAAATTTATTTGGTTTATATTTAAAAAAGATACCTATTAAGTGTTCTTAACAGTTTGAATAAATATAAAAACCCATATAGAACTGCATTCTGCATTCATGCAACTCGTTTATATAGTTCTGTTCTGTTCAAAGATCTATCAATTTACTTAGTAGAACTATTAAAAAACTTACAAATCAAAATAATTTATATATTCCTATTCTATCTCATAATTTACTCATAATGAACAAAACATGTTTCAGTTAAATCGTGATGGTCGGTGGCAAATATCTCCTATGGAAGGTTATATTGAACCTGAATCTGAGACAGACTTGTTACTCAATCTGTACCTTATAGATGCTGATAGCTATTCTAATAAAGCGGTTATTCAATTGGAAAAAGTGAAAGATATAGTATGGATTTAATTTCCTATTATCACTATTTTCGTCACATGTATAATTTTTTGATTCAAAATTAACATCATAGAATACCGCTTACTTTGTAGTTGGTGCCATTATCTGCTACAGGTGTAGGAACAAGTATATTGGTTGGGGAACTAAGAGACAAGGTGATGCTGGGCCGACACTTTACGAGAATCCCCTTGAATTGCCAAGTTATAATGGAAAACTGTGGCACCCGTATGCATGCTCTTGAGTGGAGTGAACACTATAAAGCTCCTAAAACAAAGCAACACGCTACGTAAGATATAACAAAGATTGTATGGAACTATTTTATACAAAGTGAATATGCCTACACACATAAATTATGGCAATAATACAACGTGATAAGCAAATTATTTTCAAATATTTTAACTCAATAATAAATAATTGAGTACAAACGGTTACGGTTTAGATATATGTATTGAAATACTTCAATAGGTACCTACTTCTTAAAGTAAGGTATTTACGTAGTAAAAAATAACTTTTACAATTTATTATTATAGCGGATTCTTCAACTTGGATCCTAAGAACTTTAAAATGGCTGCTGGAGAAAAATTGGATTTAACAATAACAGGGTTATCACACAAAGTCGCCACCGTTAAAGAAATGTGGTATTTGGTTGGAAGTGTAGAGGGTATAAATAAAAAGGAATTACTATTGGAATGCCAGATCATTGCGGAATTTGTAGATCCAAAAATAGAGATATCCTCAAACGTATTGGAGTTTCAGTATGATTATGGTCCATACAGTGAATTCTATAAATTAACAGGTTTGTAGACTTACAGTATGCAGTAAAAGTGATTTTTTATATTTATAACTTACTAGCTTTCTACTCGAGGCTTCGCCCACGTAATCAGAGGAAAATCTGCATAGTTCTCGTTCGCGTGGGATTTCCGGAATAGAACGTCTCTATGTCCTTTCTCAGATCTCTTCTTAACTATCTTTACCTACATCTAAATGAGTTCAGTGGGTTAGTGGCGAAGAAGCGACAGACCGACAGAAGGACTGTCAGGCAGACAGTTACTTTACATTTATAATATTAGTAGAAATGTCTAAATTGTTTCTGTTTTCCAGATATTGTCACCATCAAAAATGTTTCAAAATTACCCCTGGATTTTGAAATTAGCGTCAAACCACCCTTTGCGCTTATTCAAAAGCAGGGCACTTACAAAGTTTTACCACACGAGGAAAACTTGTGTGGGTGCATATGTTACAGAGAAACAGATTTAAATGTGCCAAATATGATTACCGAAAATGGACTCCAACAATCTAAGATATTTATAGACTTTTTAACTCTTAAACCGGTGGACCCATTACGAAATGAGCCACTACATTTCTTTCAAGATATAAATAAAATAAAATTAGCTTTTAATCTAACACATGTGATTGAAGAGCGACTGGAAGACCAAGAAGTCATGAAAATACAGATTTTATTTGACACGACCAAACATCAAACTCTTAAATCTCGAGTATATTGTGATTTGTTCAGAATCAAATTTAAAGGACACAAGAACAAAGTAAAAGATATTCACGTTACCAAATAACAATGCATTATTTTAATGTACATAGTAATAATTAACAGAAATCATTTAATTTTAGGATGCAATCAAATTAATAGGAAAAATAAACTTTCCAAACATGTTTGTGTTATCGCCACGAGTTGATTTTCAATGTGTGCTGAATGGAAGTATTGAAAGTAAAACTATAAAAATTCAAAATGCGACACCCCTTCTAGTTTGTTACAGATTTAATTGGAAAAAGTTTAATATATCTGATACAAAAATGGTAATTAAACTTTTAGAGTTTTACTTTTAGATGTTTGGTAAATATTATAAACTAGAGGTCCGCCCCGGCTTCGCCCGTGGTACATATTTCGCAATAAAAGGTAGCCTATGTCCTTTCTCGGGTATCAAAATATCTTCATACCAAATTTCATGCAAATTGGTTCAGTAGTTTAGGCGTGATTGAGTAACAGACAGACAGACAGAGTTACTTTCGCATTTATAATATTAGTATGGATTTAACTTTGGTTTTCAGCCGGAAATTTCCAGACAAGATATAAGTAAAGGCAGTGCTTATAAGGTTTCTACAAATGAAACTGAGGCTAGTGGTAAATATAATTTATTATTGGATTAATATATTACTTTATAATTTATATTATCTAAAATATTAAATAACATACATACCTACCTACTTGCTTATAAAATATAATTTATTTTTTTATTCCAATTAATTTTAATATCAAATTTTGCCTCGTAATTTTTTAATAGCTGTTGATACTTATACAGACATGTATGAAATACTTGCTTGTCGAACTCCAGTTGGATCTGCAGCTGATAATCCGGAGCACGAAACTACGGTCAGGGATGTCGCATCTCCTCCTTATGAACTTGACGAGACCAGTTCAGCAAGCATTGATGACCGCAAGGAAGATTTTCAATTAAAACGATATATAACCATGAGTAAAATTACTCCAATGATTGATGCGGATTATGAGTCAGAATTTGAATGGAGTTATAAGTTCTTTAAGAAAGATATGCGATACCATGTTGGAGCGAATGACGTTTTGCAGTTATCTCCACATCGCGGTCTTTTAAAACCGAACGAAGTACAATATGTTCAAGTAATTTTTAGACCTAAGCTAAATATGAATATTCGCGCTATCTTAGAATGTGAAGTACTTGGTGGTCCTCCGGAAACTATAGTAGTGACTGGCCAAAGCTGTGATTTGATGTACAAATTAAACTCACGTAAAATTAATTTTAAAATAAAATCCTTTCATGAAAATGCGATGGAACGACTTATTATGTCTAATATAGCACAGCTACCTTTTGAATATAAGACTTATTTAAACGAGCCTAATTTCGAAAACGACTTGTATGGAACGATCTTAAATATCATACCAGATGAAAAAGTGTTAGAGCCGGAGGAAACCATTGATGTCAATATTGAAGTAAGACCAGGGGCTATGGGTTATTTTAACACGGAATTCATGTTAGAAATTGGACATTTGCCTCTAATACCTATTGAAGTATTTGGGTGGGGAGTGATACCACAAGTATATATATCATTGCCAAGGCCAGAAATGTCTAAGGTAACGTAATATCTCAGATCCATCAATTCATTCTTAGATCTTCAACACTTAATTCATATTTTTTGTCTCATTTAGCTTAACCCAGAACTGGGATATAAAGCAATACCTACATTGACTGAAGAATATTTAGAAGCTATACATGAAATATTCACAAGAAGCACTTCCGAACACTTAAATTCGCCGCTAACTGAGAAATGTTTTGAAGATCCTATGTTTCAAACGGATTGGCATATTTGTTCATCTTGGGTACAAGGATGTGATATCCTTTAGTTTGTATTTCTTAACGTATCAGTATTCTCTAAATAATCGTAATTATTTTTAGGACGCGTATCCATCGACGATGGATATTGAACTTGCTATTGAAAGGATGTTGGTAATCAATTATATACGATTGCGCCCAGACGTGTTAAATGTCTATTCTACTACGTCTAAAATGATACCTATACCAGGCTTTCAAACAACACCATATGTAATAGATTATGGAGTAGTCATTACTGGAAGCACAGTGAGTATACATAATTTTATTTTTGGTTTTTATAGCATTCAAATGCTAAGTAAATGATAAATTTTTAAAGAATAGAAAAAATCGATCATGAGGCGGGATTCCAATCCGTATCTTTTGGCCGTACCGTGGCACCGCACCGCCTAGAGTATCGGCCACTAGTGCTCCCACCCGCGCCCCAGCAATCGAATTTTTTCTACTCTTTCGGTTCTTTACAAATTTAGCAAAGTGAGTAATCATGTTAGTTTATGTTATTAGATTATTACTGTTTTGGAAATTATAGAGTCGAGAAAAATATATCACATGTATATCAATTTCCAATATGTTAAGTCTTTTTTTTTAAAGTGAAACTTTTATTACATCGTCTCAAACTTTTTGGTCTGTGTAGCGCATGTCGCGTGACGGTCGGCTGCCGAGTAGGTATAAAGCAGTGTTCGGAACCGTTCGAACAGTTTCACTTTTACCGTGGTTTCTAAAACCACACAACATTTTTAATTTGAGTAGGTACCTAATTTCAAAGTATCTTCATATAAATTATTATTATTAAAGGTGCAGTGCTGTGTTGATATAATTAATTACGGACCTATAGTAACTAAACTCCATTTCGCGAAAGGAACTCGTATTCCACAGTGGCTTGGATTAAAATTATGTGGAAAACTAAATGCGGGCGAAACAGGAAAATTAGAAGCAACATTTGCTCCTACTTCAAACGATTTTACGGAATTAGAACAAATTGTTGAAACATCCTTCAATATCGATGTAATTTCTTTGATATCTTACTATAGTATCGAGATAATACCTAAGCAGTTTAATATTTAATATAGTAAACTGCTTAGGTATTTTCTTAACCTCCTATTTTATTTGTAGGTGCCGTATGGTGTTACCATCCCAATTCAAATCAAAGCATTGTGTGCGGTACCATATTTGTCTTCGAACGTAAAAATAATAGACTTTGGTACAATAAGATGTGGCGACAAAGTTGTTTGTTCCATACCACTCAAAAATGTGTATGTCGTGTATTATTAGTATATTTATTAAACGGGTACCTACTATAAGCACAGATAATAAAATACTTTACCTAAATATAAGTAAGATCTTAATGAAACTATATTATGAATTATAATAAGATTATGTAATATGTATTACAGTTAGAAATTAAAGACTTTTTAACGGATTTTAAACGCGATTTATTCATTCTATTATTTTCCCGACGTTTCGAACACTTTACAGCGAGCGTGGTCACGGGGAGACTGAGATGTTATACGTCTTGACGGTCATTCAAAAATTGCTGTTTGTAAACTACCTCCACCTATTCCTCCGTAGTTGGTATGTGGAGTATTTTTCCGGATGTTGGCAGTATTGGCTGATCGTGTCTTCTAGTCTTTTGGTATGTTTGACATGGGGTTTTAAATTCTTAATAACAGGATCCCAGGTGTTAGAAAGTTTCAAATCATCTTCTCTATTGAAATTTGGGTGTTTTTTAATTTCAATAGCCTCGCGCACCAGTCTTGGAAAAAATTTATTTTCTCTGGCAAGGATTTGTGGTTGGTCGAATCTTATGAAGTGGTTGTTGTCCAGTGTGTGTTCACATACCGCAGACTTCCTGTGACGCCGATGCTTGATATCCGCAATGTGCTCCTGCGGATATCAAGCATCGGCGTCACAGGAAGTCTGCGGTATGTGAACACACACTGGACAACAACCACTTCATAAGATTCGACCAACCACAAATCCTTGCCAGAGAAAATAAATTTTTTCCAAGACTGGTGCGCGAGGCTATTGAAATTAAAAAACACCCAAATTTCAATAGAGAAGATGGTTTGAAACTTTCTAACACCTGGGATCCTGTTATTAAGAATTTAAAACCCCATGTCAAACATACCAAAAGACTAGAAGACACGATCAGCCAATACTGCCAACATCCGGAAAAATACTCCACATACCAACTACGGAGGAATAGGTGGAGGTAGTTTACAAACAGCAATTTTTGAATGACCGTCAAGACGTATAACATCTCAGTCTCCCCGTGACCACGCTCGCTGTAAAGTGTTCGAAACGTCGGGAAAATAATAGAATGAATAAATCGCGTTTAAAATCCGTTAAAAAGTCTTTAATTTCTAAATGTATAATACTCGCGTAAAATCAAACATCAGAAAATACTATGTATTACAGTGGTAAACCTACATGCATTTGGTACGTTAATTTAAAAGCTAAAAGTCCGGGACCCAATCCTATGACGGTCTTAGATACCTCTGGTAAATATGAGCCAGGCGAAGGTGGATGGTTGAGTATAGCTTTTAAGCCCACTATGGAGGTATTGATATTTTCCTAAAATTATTTAGATTTTTATACGGTGTATGTAAATTATTAATTAATTTTGTTTGCAGTTACCATATGAAGGAATTCTTATATTCAAATTCCATATGAATCCAAATAGAATGACTATTCCAGTTGTGGGACAAGGAATCTTACCTCAAATTCATATCATAGGACCGAACGTCAATTTCCCACCAACATTACCTTGGGCTGAAACTACTGATATATATTTTGGTTTAACAAATCCTTGTCCATTTCCAATTGAATTAATTATTGCTCATAGTGACATGTGAGTTTTTTTCTGCGCTGATTATGATGTACCAATTTCGAAATCTATAATAACGTACTGAATATTTCAGCAAATGGAATCAGGAAGATGAAATTTATCAATTGCTGTATAAATATTACAATAAACCGAATGAAATGTTAGTTTCGGCTATAAAACCGGGAGCGGGTATGCCTCAAGAAATATTGAGCTTTTACTTTAAGTTTAAGGAACAAGTTAGGAGGTATTTTATATCTTTACTGATTAAACTTATTTTATTACCTAACCCTTTATCACACTGTTAAACATTTTTCTCATAGATGTATCGAAGAAGAAGGTCAGATGTCCAAGGCGTCAACTGCAAGGCAATCCGCTTCTACTAAGTAAAAAATAATACTATAATACCAATTTTCTTCTTGTTAACATTAATGCGTAGATATATTATAATTTTCTATACACTTTAATAGAAAAGCGCAAAAGAGTCCAAAAACAGCTCCAAAAGCTTCAACTGCGAAGGATGCAGCTGGTCCGAGAAAAGCTAGAACTGAAGCAGAAATTGTTAATGGTATGGTGTTGGAATAGCCTTATAACCTTGAATCTATTATACTCGTATTGTTTCTTAAAAAACGTAACATTTACACAATTTTAATATTGTTTATTTAAGATGTTATGAAATCAATGAAAGACAACGGCGTCGATCCTCTTAAGGAGTGTCTTGACGTGTGTGAAAGTGCATCCTCAGTTATTGATACTGACAGGCACTCAAAAGGGATGCTTATATTTTTTCATGGTTCACCATGTGAAGGTTTGTGTATATTATTTAATGCCATGTTGTTTCACAATTCGAATCATCATTTAAAAAATGTATATTTTAGAAATTCATTGCCAAGAAATAGCATATTCTACCGGAAAAGCACTTGGACTACCTACTATTAATGCAGACGTTTGTGTGGTAGAAGCGTTGTGTGTAAGTCAATGCAATGCAAAAATGGTGTTAATAACTGCTATAAATGAAATGTACGAACTGACACGAAAATGCAATAAAGATTCCGATGAAACGGGAATGGAATGTGAAGGTATTAATTCTTAATACCTAATCAAATTAAATAACACCGTGGTTCATGTTTGTTGGTGTATATTGAAACAACGTGTAGTATCTCTCTTGTTTTGTAGATAATATATTTGAAGAAACCGATGATGAATTTGACATTATATGGAAGAAAATAGAGTTTTTATCAAACAGCAAAAATGTAAACACCCCTCGTTCCAAAGCAAGTGATAAAAAGAAAAAAAAGTCGCCCACTTCGTCTATAGCATCCCATACAGCGCTTGGAGCTATGGGCTCTACTACTATGTTCCATATGGTATGTTTATTTTTGAAGTGAAAACTTCTTTAGCGGCGTTGAGCACTTTTTCTGTAATGGGTATAAAACCTCAAACTCGCGTCAGGACACGTGACCTGATCGAAAAAGCGTAAGACGGATACCATTCCAAAATATCAAACATGCTCAACGTTAATAATCACGTTTTCACTTCTGCCGGCACTCCCAGAGTGCAACCCGTCTTTTTTTATAGGTTTAATAATAATATATTAGTGAACTATTTCTTTATTATTTTCTTAATAGGATTTGACACAAGAACTTCTCAACGATTTCTTCAATCAACCTAAATTCAGTCGTGGATTTATTGTGGACACCTTAACAAGTATCGTTTTTAAAAGCCCGTCACTAGTTATATCTACCCTCATCAAATGTAAAAGCAACATATGGAACATACATTTAGTATTGTGTCAATCAGATTTTTCAAAGTGGGCTCAAAATTATGAAGAAACTCAAAGAGACCATGATAATATCGATGAGTAAGTTATTTGAAATATATTATAACTAGCTTGCCGCCCGCGGCTTCGCCCGCTTTGTCTAAAACCTAATAAATTATATACTAAAACCTTCCTCTTGAATCACTCTATCTATTAAAAAAACCGCATCAAAATCCGTTGCGTAGTTTTAAAGATTTAAGCATACATAGGGACATAGGGACAGAGAAAGCGACTTTGTTTTATACTATGTAGTGATACGCAATTATCCTTTAATAAGCTTCACTATATGCGCTTGTTAATGCACAAAATGTCTTAGATACCTAACGATAGGGTCCAAAAATAAATTTCATAGTTTACGAAAAAAATATTTATAAAGCGATTAAGGTAAAATAATACTGCACATTTATTTTAAGAAATATATCAAAAGTATATGACGAAACAGAAATAGCAGAGATAGTAGATTCTTTCGAAGATATGGGAGATGACGAGTACGAAAATGCAAATCCTGAACTTAAGTCTATTTATATTACCTACGGCTTAGAAGAAAGGAGAATGAAATATTACGAAAAAAGAGGGTAACTTAACTAACACTTGCATATAAATTCCAGTTCACGGTTTATTTAAAAAAAATACTTAAATAAATATGACCTATTTTTTTAGATACCCCAATGATAGTCCCAAGCAAGAGAAAAGTGCGAAAGGTAAAATTTATTTAAAAAGACATTATCTATTGTTTTTAAAGCAGTAGTACCTGCTATAAATTATAAATTAAATCTTTTAACAGATCGAAGTAAGTCATTATTGGTGGTTGATAACGAATCGAAGAAAAAAATTAAAAAAGACGATACGAAAGGTAAGTCAAGTTTGCAATGACTACATTGAATAAAAATCTAATATAAGTAGGTCATTTCTATTTTCAATAATAATAATTTTAATCGTTTTAGGCAAACCTACAAGTGAATACGTATTAATGAGTACAAAATATAATGACTATTTAAAAAACACGTATGAGACCTTAATTAACTTGGCAAATAATTGGATATTAGAAGAATGCGACGTAGGCTTCCCTATTGTTGGGTTTAATGGACAGGTTGTGGGTTCAACTCATAAAAAAGTCAAGAAAAAGTCGGAGATGCAATTACAGGTATTTAAATTTTAGTAGGTATATTTAAAAAAACGCAGACGCAGTTTTTTTTTAGTTTTAAATTATTGTAAAATTTATTTTATAGGCATCCGAAGTCGATATCACTGACAGAGGATTCCCATTAACTCTAGTAATGTGTCCATGCTTGCGTTACAAGAAAGCAATTGTAAATATGTTTATACGATCAGACCTTGTCCGAGAAGCTCTTCAAGAAGAGGAGGTATCTGATATACTCAAATGTCCTGTGAATATCAAAGAATTTACAGTTTTATTGCCAAAAACATTCCCATTGATACTGAATGAAGAACCTCTGCAATGGCGTTATTTGGAGGAAGCGCCGGTATTTCCTTTTTACATTTATTAATTTATTATTTTCGAAATATTAAACCCTGCTAATGATTTTAATTTTAAGATTAAAAAATGCGAATGCAATCCGCTTACTGATTTAAACTTACTGGATGATACAACACAAGAAAATGTACTCCATATACTCTCAAAATGGCATTGCACGTGTGGTAAAAAGGTAAGATGTTTAATATTTTAATTTAGATATGAAATCGAACCATTAAAATTCATTGTTTTTTAGGTAACGTCTTCACAAACTTCAACAAGTGAAATTCCATCCCTGTCAGTTGAGAAAATAATATCAGAAGAAAATCCCGAGTACTTCTATCCCTTGCCATTACGTAGTGTGAAGTCCACGAAAGGTGTGTAATATACATAATGTAATATAATTATTTGTGTAAAATTTAGATTTTATTATTGTTTTATGTCCTTGCAGTTTTAATTTTGTTCCTATCCTATAAAAATAATTACACAAAATGTCTAGGCTGTCATCTTTATTTTGCAGTTGTGAGTTTAATAGGCTGAGGCGATTTTTGCCTGAGTTCAAAAAACTTATAGTTATGTATTATATAAGTTCATGAACCCCTCCATTGGATTAAAGATTTTATTTATGATATAGATCATGGCGATAGAATAGTACTGCATCCTGGAGATCTAGTTAGATGCAAATATTCATTTAGTCCACAAGTCGAGGGAAACTATAGTGTGAAACGATTTGTTGAAGTCAGCGGCTGGCCAGAATCTAGAGTTGAGATAAATATTTCCGGTATTTGTGATTTGCCAAGGTAACAAAATCATTTTTGAAATTTCCAAATTCAACTGGTATAAGATCCTTAACAAAAATGACTTTATTGTTAAGGATCTTATACATAATACAACCCAAAGACTTCTATTTAAACTGAGTTTATATAATATAGAAGTCTTTGATACAACCATAATAAGGTTTTATTTATTACTTTAATTTGTTTAAATTTTCAACCCCGCTTAGAATTAGGTTAATGGAAAGGTAAAGTACACCCTTTCTTATTTACCCCCACTGCAGATTAGACAGCCGACCCAAGAAAATGTTTGAAAATTTTGTTAGAAGAATCGTAGAAGACAAAGTTTATAAAGTAACTTATATAGATGAACAGAAGTTATTTGAATTTGGACCTATTTTCATTGGAAGTAACCGGTAATTTATAAACATTTAAATCTTAAAACTATTAAGCAAATAAACCAACACCCTTATGAGTTATGACAATAACTCAAAGTAATGATCAGCAACAACAAAATTGTAGGTAAAAAGTACATAGCTATTCATTCTCAGAGGTACATAATTTCGACTTAAATATAATTTATATTTATGTAGCAACAATTTTTCTTAGGATATATGAAGAGCACTATTCAGTCGACCTAAGAAATTCTTCATTAATAACAGCAGACGTAGTCATAGAATTTTTGGAAGATACATCAGTTTTTCAAATTGACAAAACATTTATACGATTAGAGGTGAGTAGATAATAATTAATTATAACTTATAACTATCATAAAGCTTTTTAAGATGACTTACCGTAATTAAATAAGTATAGCTTTTTTTAAATTTTAATGATATAATGTTTTTGTTAGCCTGGTTGTCGAGGAAAAGTTACTGTCTTCGCGGCGCCCGCAGATCTCGGCGTTCACACAAGCGTGCTTCTATTTTGCGTAAAGGATAATCCAGAGATAGTTTCAATAAAAATAGCTTGCACTGGAGTTGTGCCTGTTGTAGAAATTCTACCGCTGACAAAGACTATTGGTTAGAAGTATATATTAATTCACTTAAGTATTTCTATCAGCTCATGAATCATGATGTTTACCTTGCTTGGAAACGTAAATAAATTCTGACAATATTATTCTTATTTGTTTTAGTTTCTTTGGCATATTTACTAAGTACCATTCATTTGAAAAAGCTTGAATATAAGTTCACGGTAAGATTTTTTTTTCAGAATATGGCCGACATTTACTATACAGAAGAGAAGATGATCGTTTCATTGTTAAAAATGACTCAATATTACCAATCATGTGGCAAATTCGTAATCCTCAGGATTTTATTGAAGATTTTATAATAGCGCAGACATCTGGTATAGTTCAGCGCCAAGATAATCAAGTTGTGCCTGTCACCTATATTGCCTGCAGAGTTGGCGTGACAGCTCATAAACCCCTCACAATTGATGTACGTATTTGAAAAAGTGATTAAGTTGTTCATCTTATTTCCAGTTCCAATAGTACCGATATACGATAACTTAACGTGATAATTCCACAGATATACGATGCTGAAGGGAGGGGAAACCCAATGATTGTAGATGTTCTTTATTTATCAGCAGAATGTTATGATGTTATGGTTGAGTGCGCTTACGAGAACCCGAGTGAAAATTTCTTAAATTATGGCAATGTTAAAGTGAATTCCACCGTTTACCAAGAAATGTACCTCTTGAATAGAGGCAAATATAATATTTTTTACAAGTAAGTTATTACAGGAATAGTAGATGACACTACGCTGTGAAGAAATTCATTAATATTACATGATATTTAAGATTGAACTAATAATTGTTATTTATTTTTTTCGATATTTTAGATTAAAAAAGGTCAAAAACTTCCCTGAACCTTCATTATTGAAGTCGTTTGAGGCAGTGCCAGACTATGGGGTTATACCACCAACCTTAAAACTAGCAACGATAGAATTTGAATGTACACCTACTACCTCCATGAATTTAATAAACGTCCCAGCATATACATGTTCATTGTTAGATGGCAGTAAAAATCAAGTAGTTGTCGCCAAATTTCCAGTTTGTGTTACTATTGCCTCGTTCTACAATACGTTAGTAATCTGTGTCTTTATTATTTCCATTAAATAACGATGATATTATTAGATTCACTTACCAATTAATTATCTCTAGGTTTACCCTCTTTCCATTGGGAGAACTGAATTTTCATATCATACCAGTCGGTAGTGGTGTAATGCGGGACGTCATTTTAAACAATACCAGTAAATGTCCAATAACGTACGAAATTATACTACCGCCTGAATATCAACCTGATCCTGATGCACCTCTTCCTGCGGCGAAATTAAAAGACAATAAGTATGTCAAATTACTAAGTGACTCTTAAATTCATCACAACCGTTACATTCTCTTTATTTTTTTAGAATTAAAAATCCACCGCTTAAATGTGGAAATTTCTTCATAATGAATGACGATAATTTACTCGCTCCGGGAACAAGTCGGACACTTCAAATACAATTTATGGCGACAGCGGCTAAAACATTTGAAGAAACAATCAAGTTTATTATAAGTGACACCTGTCCAGCCGAAGCGTGCGGGGTACCGCTTAAATTGGTTGGCACTGGTGCGATGCCCACGTTAGATTTCTGGAATATAGAAACAACATTCCGAGAACATTTAATCGTGAAAAACCTTTCCGAATATAAAGTTCCAGAGGTCAGCACGCAAACTTTCAACAAGACAAGCATTGGTGATAGAATTAAAAAAAAAGAAACATTATATTTTTGCTTGTTTCAGTCATCGCCGCATTGTGTTTTCGTAGAAGATTCGGTGACATTATATTTTTATTGCGTGAATGTCAACACAAGTTATACAGCAACAATAGACTTGTACAATAGTGGCTTAGTAGCTTCTGTTCTTAGTATGAAACTGCATTACCAGTCAAACTCAAACCCTGATATCTTCTCGTTGGATAAATATGAAACTCACATCGAGCCATTATTACATAAAAATCTAGGAATAATATTCAGCCCAAAGACTCTTGTAGTAAGTTCAATACTTCAAAGTGCCTGTGATTTTCTTTTTATCACTAGGGACTAACACTTAAAACCATTTTTAGGAGTATAGAGCTGTTCTGGAAATTAAATTAAAACTGCTTGATAATCAGGAACAATCGTTTAGAGTCTGTTTAATTGGTGAAGGAGTCATCCCAAGGATTCGCCTGGTGGCCCCCCAATTACGGCACCATAGAATCGCATTGTTGCAATTCCCAGTAACATGTTTAGGATCTATCAGTAACAAACAAATACGCTTTAGAAATATAAGTTCGGTCAAAACTGAAGTGATTGCAGAAGTATTGTGTCCACTCAAAGAAGAACGACCTATATTTTGGATAACAACCAGTCATGGTAGTGAACGTATGATTTTGCAAGGTAACAATGGTACGGTGCATTTTCAATAAATGATACTATTATAATATTTCAAAAAGTATGTCAATGTAATGATTCTTTTTTTATTTAAGATGATATTAATGATTGTATGCGACTCATATTACGTCCGAAAGAATTAGCTACATTAAATGTACATTATAATCCAATACGAAGAGGCAGAATTTCATGCGATGTTAAACTAACGATATTTGAAAATCCCTATGAATTTTTCGTTGTTAGTATTTTATACATAAACATTACCTGTTATTTCGTTTTAAATCTGATACAAATGATTACATATATAATTTTTTTGAAGGTATTGTGTGAAGCTGAAGCATTTATGGAAGATGTTATATTACTGGGTCTAGAGATGCTTTCAATGGATCTTGATTTGGATGCATATAAATCAGCAGAAGGGTAATTTAATACATTTTTTGCTGCAATAATAGCTCACTGCCTATGGTCTGATAAAATAAAACTAACTATCGAGTAAAGTATACAAAACAAAGAACTATGATAGCAATTAAAAGATAATATAGAATTTCACAGTAAAATATTGATTTTTTTTTATGTCGTTTAACATTTTTGCCTGTACAGCACTGTGTCTACAGTTTCTACGTTAGATAGTAGAAAGAAGAGTAAAAGTGCAGCACCGTTTGAAAAAAGAAAATCCAAAGTAGATACAAAGAAAAGTAAAAGAATGTCGCAAGCGTCGGTGAAACACAGTGACACTACAAGTAGTATGGAGCATTATGTACAAAAATATGTTCTGGAATTTGGTAAGTACAACATTAAAAACCCATATTTCAATATTGGCATGAATCTGTAAATAACAAGAACATTTCAAGGACGATAGTATATTGCAGGTGGGTGCGAACTTTGTACAATTCAAAAAAGATCCGTCATAATGGTCAACAATTCTGAGAAAATGTACCGATTTAGTTGGGAAGAAGCAGAACCTATAGTTGTTAGACCATCAATTGGTTATATTTTACCTGGTGAAGAAAAAGATTTGGAAATAATGTTCTTTTCCCAGAAACCTGTTTCAATCAAAAAGGTAAAATCTCATGTTATTGTTATGGGTTTCTTAAATGTAATAATTTTATAAAATTTACTCCTACAGGAGTTTCTAAACCTTTCTTTATTGGCGGTTGATGACGCTATGAATGCCGACATTCGAGGTATAGCTTGGGACAATCGACAGACTGTTACTATATTTGACCATAATGAGTATGTTATTATTTCCAATTATATAAATATAGTTTGATCTTATTGAAATTAATACAAATGGTCAAATTATAGAGACATTTGTGTTAATGAGAGATATGAAGAAATCATCACAGAACAGTCCCACGTAGCACCTGAAAATGTACTCGATGTTTTAAATATGATCGTTGTTTATTCTGCTTTAACTGAATACACAAAATATACGTGTGATTTACGAGAAGAAATCAATTTAGAGGATACCTTTATCTATCAAGTTAGTTATCTATCAATTTAATATGAAATAGAAAATAAACTTTTAATAGATACCTAATGCGATTTACATTCTACAGACAAGACACTTCAATTTTAAAGTGAAAAATGTTGGAAAGGTTCCAATGAAAGTTGGTTTTAACTTTGTTATAGATGATGAATTTCCAACAAGAATAGATAAGCCTCTAATAAAGGTTGGTTTCTATAGCAATTATAAGTTATTTTAAATAATAGCTAGAATATTATAAATTTGCTAACATTCCACTTTTTACATTCATGAGAAATATTCAATTATACACGATAAACACATTTAATTATCACAGAAAGCGATGGAAAGTGTTGAAGAAGAAAATGCGAACAATGTTTGCGGCGATTCTATCAATCGTGAATCTATTGAGAATAAAAACGATGGTGAATATAACACATTCCATTTTATTTGGATTAATAAGACATAATATAAATAGGGCTGAGTTTGCTTTCTTTTTAGGTCCAAGTAAAGTGACGCTGTTTAGTGAGAAAAGTAGCAGAGAAAGTGTTGATACATGGTTTGAAGTAGACCTACCGTTTATGATAGAGCCAACCAAAGAATGTTTAAAACCAAATGAAAGTTGTACTTTTAAAGTTACGTTTGCGCCTCTTGATGCATTTATGTACAAAGTTAGACTAAAAAGTGTAATAGGTAACTTTCTGAAATTCCACATTTTTTTAGACTATGTATGAAAATCACATAGATAGTGAATTTAAGAGAAACTACATTTACAGATAACTTGGATCCATATGACATGAATATATCATGTAAAATAACAGCAAAATCTTTAATTCCTTACGTACATTTAGATATTGAAGAAAGCGATTATTTAACATCAGGAAGAAGAAAAGTTTCCGGTGTAGCATTACCAAAACATATCACAGTATTAGAGTTTAATGTACTCGGTTCCGGGTGTTATAAAAAGTATGTGTTTAGTAGTAAAATATGATTTTGAAAAGTTACTAGGTATATGCTTCGTTATTCTGCGATAAGTACTCTTTTAGATAAATAAATTTATTAACATACTGGGGAATAGAAAATTGGACATATATTACCTACGATCTTACTAAGACCGAAGATGTTTGTAGCTCTCGATCTACATTCTTATTGTTTTAACACATACTTATATCAATTCTATTTTAAAGGATCTTTAATGTTATCAATCCCACAAGCGAAGCGTATGAATTTATATTTGAAATGGTGATGTCGGAAAAACCGGAACTAATACCAGTACATTGTAACATGCTAAAAGGTTACGTGGAAGGCGGAACATCAACAGAAGTTGAATTTACATTTTCACCAACTGCACCAGGGGTATATTATGTTTTATTTAATAATATTTAATAATATTTTATATGTACATAATAACGCTTACTTACACACAAAAGTAGGAGATAGACATTGTTATGACACAAGAAACAGAAATAAAATTGAAATGCCATTTTTCCGGCTAGCTAAAGTTAAAAATTCATTTATGGGCCAAGGTATACGCTTTTACAACAGAATTCCTCATAATATTAAAGAGTTTAGTAGTTCTAAATTTAAATCTTATATAAAATATGTACTTGTCAAGAGAGCCTATTACAGTATTAAGGAATATATGGAAGATAAAAACCCATGGAGGGTTGTCGCGTGAAAACCACAGGACAGTTCTTTGGCATATTATGATAATATATTATGATATTACTTAGGTAATTTGTAAAATTGTAAATCTGACATGATTAAAAAGAGCAACTATGGAGTTTCTTGCCGATTCTTCTCCGTAGATACTGCTTTCCGAATCGGTGGTAAATGTTAAAAATATGTACTTAATGACGTTTCAAAAGTGCTTCTAGAAGAAGTCTAATTGAATAAATAAATGTTTGAGTTTGAGTTTGAGTTTTACTTTTAGACTAGATATAAATTTAGATTTGCTCTAGATCACGGGCGATGGTGGTCGCTGACGCTGACTCTAAAGAGACCCACCTGCCTTTTTTGGATAGTTAAGTAATTATATGATAGATAAATTAACTAATCCTATATATTTTATTTAGGTTTATGAATCTCAATGGAAGTTTATAATTCCTGTATACTCGATAATAATGAATCTCCTCGTGGTGGGAATTGTACGAGAGCCGGATATTTCTTTCGTACCAACGATACTCTTAATACGGAATTCATTAGTAGGATTCACTACAGAAAATATCGTTTTATTGAAGAACAACGAAAGCGAAGCATTGAACTTTGAATTTAAAGGAAATTCTCTATGTAATGAATCCGGCAAGACACCGGTCATCGTAGAGCCAGAAAAGGGAGTTTTGAAAGCTCAATCTGAAACCGAAATAAAGTTCGTATATAATTAATTCCTTCATTTGTTCATAGTACAAAGTGAGACTTCATATGTGTCACCACTTTACATTCACATTATGCTTTTCCACAGAATTATTTACACGCCAATACAAGATGGACCGCTTTCGTTTAAAATTTTCTGCAGCATACAATACTTGACCAAGCTACTAACACTGTGTGTGAACGCCCTAAGTCATTCTATCAAACCTAAAATAACTTATTATTTGATCGGCAATGACCACATTCTGAACAGTGACGCACTTACAAATATTCATCTTGATCAGGTGGGCTTTATTTGGTCATTTGAAATGGCATTGTTCTTACTGAAACTTACTAAACATTGAAGAAAATGATATTTTATGCCTTATTACTTATACAATTTAATTTTCAACGTTATTTACTTTCTGCATATTCAAGAAGTTATGATAGATTTATGTGACCTGCAGTAATAGCGGATGTGCCTTTGCACGGTTGGCTTGCGCAACATAAAGTCAATAATAATTATGAAATAATAAATTTCTTTACGTTCTCTCAGACGGCGTCAACATACCAAAGAACAATACCATTTTCAATAAAGAACGACGGCTCAGCAACGTTCTATTTCGAATGGCACTACAACTGCAGTTCTGTGAAGAAGTATCTACAAGTTAGCGTAGAGCCTAACAGTGGTCACGTTAGCCCCGGCAATACGGTGGAATGTACCGTCTACTTTACGCTGAAACAAGTTCCTGTACAGGCGTTTCCAATTACTTTATCGGTAATTCATTAACATAATAACAGTATCTTTAATACAGGCGGTTACCTACTCGGTCACTTAGCAAAGATGCTCTAAGGTTAGGCACAGAATACATAATAGTAGCTAAACGCTACAGAACGGACACTCTCCGCCTCCCGCCAAAATTAAACTTACCTCACCCCCGCGCGATCAGACATAAAATGGGCCATATTTTTCTGCAAGGACAATACGCAACGAAGATTGACAACATTAATCAAATTGACTTAAAGTAATTTTATTATTTTGGATTTGTGATTATCGTTTTTCGTAGAAAATGGTTAGATATTGTGCTGTTTACGGATGTATTTCATCAGAAAAACGCGAATTTTTTTTACGCTAGTCACAAATGTGCCAACCATAAAGCGTTAACACACACATTTGCAGTCTCTACAGTGTGACTGTCAAAACGATCATTTTGTATGGAGTGTCCGGGGTGTGGGTTAGGTTAAGTTTGATTGAATAAACGACTTTGAATTTGAATAGTATTCTTAACGATCAAAGCAAATAATCGAAACATAGAACATTTTGCTTAGCCTGACTCTTTTTTTTTAACTCTCCTAAAGTTAAGCTGATATCCACATAGCGTATAAGTTAATTATCTAATCTAGAGCTAATAATGTATGTAAGTAGGTATTTGAAAAACATTAAAATAATGTTATTTAGATTTCCGATGGACCTGAATACAACATTTATCTCCACGCTGAAATAGAAAAGCCGCTGTACCACTTTTCCTGCATGGAATATGATTTTGGAAAATGTATAGTTAACGCTCCGGATACAACGTACAAGAAAAATATCGCCTTTGAAAACGACGATAAAGAGCAAATAACGTAAAAAATTAAAATATTATTCTATGTTTCAAAGAATTGAATTTATTTCTCTTTCATATTTTTTTTAATTTGGTTAATAATTTATTTTATGTTAATTACCTACTAGTAATACTTTTTGTATATTAAATTTCTAGCTTGGACCTTAACTTTTCAAGCATACCAGAATTATTTGTTTATTATCGGAACGAAGCAATTGTAGAAGCCGGTCAGCGAATCAAAATTTCGATTTACTTTAGACCTAAACAAGTCAAACAATACGAGTTTAAATTACATTTCTGGGTGAATTCATTGTGTGAAGAGATTGTTACAATTAAAGGAGAAGGTTTGGATACATACGATTTTATTAACACAAATGTAATCGATATTAAAAAATACCGTTTTAAATGTATCATTTGCGATATTTCAGGAGTCCCGCTTCTCTTCGATTTATATGAAGGCTGTCAAAAGAGTTTCGATCTTGGGCCTGTGAAAGTGGGAGAAAAAATAATCCGTCAAATCGAAGTAATGAATCACAGTAAAGTGCCCATAGAGGCTAGTTTTATTTTCCGGGATACTTACGTTATTATTGACGATGGTACAAAATCTGAGGGCACCAGTGTCTGCCTTAGTCCCAGCGCTGCCAACACGCAAGTAACAGCTGATGCTGGTCCATCTAGGTAAGTAATAAATCTTACGAGATGTATGAATCAAGCCCACAGATTTTAAATGCATTTTACGACTCATTAGAAATGAAATGCTGCAACGATACAAGGATAATAAAATTCAAGAGCAAATTGCTATGGATATACAAAATGCACTCACGTCGTTAAAGGTTATACCAAACAAATGCGTCATAAAACCGTATAGGAAAGTGCCTCTGAAAATTCAATTTAAGCCGATCGGGATGATCAGTAAGCTGAATGTTCAGGTAATCAAGACTGTACATCTACCTATTATAAAAAGGCCCACTCACTCATACTTAAAATATCGTTGCGCATGTTATGTATGTATGTTACCTATTGCGGTTTTCGATGAGACTTTGAATAACAAAATATCGTTTTAGTTGAACATGAAAGTATTTCAATTTGAGCGACCCCTAGTACGTCTCAGCGGCAGTGCCACCGGAATGAGTTTGTGCTTCAGCCAAAATTCGTTGCAATTCGGACGAGTTCGCAAGCGCGGTTGCAAGATTCTTAAAGTCATGTTGTTAAATAAAGGCGACTTTGGTGCGAGGTAATAAATTTAAAGATTCTAGATAAGTATCTACTCCATATTTATTTTAAGATATTTTCTAAGTATAGTTAATTCACATTCATAAACAAATCTAGATTTTGGTGGCAGCCATTGAAATCAGACGAATTTCAAATATCACCAATGCAAGGCAACATTGCAGCGCGCACAAATGTTACCTTCACAATAACGTTCAGACCCGCCGAACATAATCCCTTTATTAAAGTTTGGGTAAGATTATCATGCCTTCTACTTCTACTAGATACCTTTATACAACAATAAAATAAAAAGTGGAAAAATAAACATGTCTGTCCAGAATGGTTTTTATGAAAACTTTTGTCCGTTAAATCAATTATGAATTAAATTTAAATTGGATTTCTTATTCTGAATGCCCAAATAAATTAATGATATCCTGTACGAACCCATTTTACTTGATTTTGTTTTAGTTATTTACATTTTACGGAATTTATTTACTAAATACCTACGTCGTTAAAGTTAAAGTTTAATTTCATAATTTATATTAGACCTACCGGCTACCTTTATCGGGCAGTTACCAGTGATATAAATGTATTTCGACAGGCTAGTTTGAATATTGAAAACTACCCTCCACTAGAATTGGCTATGTACGCAACATGCGTAGATATTGGGAATGTTCAGAATAAAACTCTATATTTAGAATGCCCAGTGAGGGAAGTGCAAACAGGATATATAGTGGTCACAAACCCGTAAGTATATGTTTAAATAATGAACTAACAAAAAAAGGATAAATTAGCTCTATCATTTGTTATTGACATTGTAAATTATTTGTAGAAATCGAAAAACAATATATCTATTTATTTCTACATTAATTGTCATTACCACTCCAGGTCAGACGATCTCTGGTTAGTGTTGTCTGAAGGATCAGGAGGACCATTTGAAACGCTAAAAGAGTTTAACGTAGAGCCAAATTCCACATTCGACATACCCGTCCACTTCAAACCCAAAACAATTGGAAAGCATGAGGTTACTATTATAAAACAGCGCAGTAATAGAATTGAAAATAAATAAATTTTGTACTGATACAATATTGTAATCACAGGCACAAATATTATACTCCCCATTGGGCGAAAGCGCGCTTTTCGTCCAGATGGTTGGGGCAGCAACTCATCCCAACCCCAACGGCACTATAAACATCAGTGTTGCGGCTAAAGACTTCCATACTGAGGAGCTATTTGTGTACAATATTACAGAAGTATGTTGAATATTCCATTAT
Source organism: Colias eurytheme (assembly GCF_061535395.1). Classification (NCBI taxonomy): domain Eukaryota; kingdom Metazoa; phylum Arthropoda; class Insecta; order Lepidoptera; family Pieridae; genus Colias; species Colias eurytheme. The sequence goes on along the minus strand of NC_142981.1, from coordinate 4,608,743 downwards.
GTTTTTAAACCTAACTTATTTTTGGTAAAACGATTTTAATTGTAATAGGTTGTTATGATTTTCTGACGTGAACTAAAGTCCTTTTAGCAATATCTATAGGTACTAATTACTAACAACTAACAAGCCGATTTTTCAGTTCCCGGAGTCATACTTGGTATCCACAGAAATCGTGAAGGTCATACCAGAGAAATTCGAAGGATACTATGAAATACACCACCCTGACACCGTAAAAGTATGGGGTGAAGCTGCTGCCACATGTAGATGGAAGTTTGTTTGTTACGAGGAATGTGAAATACAAGCCAAAGTAAATTTGTCCCCTATCTGTTTTATTATAATGTAACTAATAGTAAATTTCGCTTATTGTAACCATTTTTAAGGTTTTGTTCGTCAACGAAGATACTCGTGAATACCAATTTTACAATATAATAGTGACCGTGACTCCAAGTAAAATTGTGGACACCCTAACGTTTACATCCCGCGCCCGCGAGTCCGTTCAAAAAGAGCTGGTTATCAAGAACCCACTGTCTTCAGATGCTGAATTTCATATAATATCTGATAAAGTAGAATGCGCTAACAAGATAATGGTCAACAGGAAATCTGAGGTTGTTTTTATTTTTATCTTTCTTCGTTTAACAACGATAGCATAATTATTAAATTAATCGCTATTTAGCATATACTTTTTCAAGTTGCCGAGAAGTTTCTTTAATTTTATACAGGCTGTTCTTGTGATGACGTATTCCCCACTTGTCGTCGGAAAAACGGAGGAATTTTTAGAAGTCAGTAACCACTTGGTCGGTTCCTACATTTACGGCATAGTTCTTACATGTCTACCAGCTAAGGAGAAGAATCTAGAATTTTCTACGCCTTTGGGCACTTCGATACCATTGCGTCTACGAGTGCAAAATAAAACGGATGTGAGAACAGATTTTATCGCAACGGTGAGTATCTACCGAATTGGTTCTTTAAATAATTTCGTAATACTACATATAATGATTTGTTAAAGGCAGTGTGAAATAAATAAAGTATGATGTTAAAATGATAATACGTGGATAATATTATGTACTACCGACTACTATTTAGTGCTACTAAATAGTAGTCTAATTGAATAAATGAATGTTAAATGAATGTTTGAGTTTGTACATATCAATTTTTTTTAAGAAGATTGAATCGAGTCGGTAATCTTGAATAGGCTGTACCTAGGTAGTAACTTTAAAAACAGTAGACGTGGGATAATGTAAAGATTCTGTAGAAATATAAATTAATAATTAAACACAACAGGTATCACATCCCTCAATAATAACTGAAGCGGAATATTCTTTAGGCCCGTTTGAAAAGGGCAAGTTTCAAGCAAAGTTTGAACCTACTGAGCTTGGAGTTCAGCACTGTAGGGTATCTTTTGATTCGCCCGTTGCTGGGGAATTTGTGTGAGTAACGAATCATTTATCGTTATGGACTTGTACTTTTAGTTACGTAACCAAATGATATTTAATGTATTAATGTATAATGATACTAGCGGCCCGCCCCGGCTTCGCCCAGTGCCGTCTTTAAGGCAGGGCCCGCAGGGCCCTGGCCCGAGGCCCCGAGGTAGGCAGGGGCCCCACAATTCTGAAAATTTTCGATATACAACAACAAATTTTATAACATAATAAGAAAAATATCAAATCACACACTTGGTAAAATAGAAATTATAATATTTATTGAACTCTCATATTATGTGGGGTGTTAAGAGACGGGGTTACGATTTAGCCTATTGCGTTATTGTAAACTGAAAAATGATAAAGTTAAAATTTAAGGATTTTCCATCCCTTACATAGGCCCCAGCCAGTACCTTGGCCCATAGCCTCGTTGATCCTAAAGACGGCACTGGCTTCGCCCGTGGTACATATGAAAAATAGATGTTGGCCGATTCTCAGACTTACCCGATATGCACAGATAATTTCATGAGAATCGGTCCACCCGTTTCGGAGGAGTATGCAGACTAACATTGTGACACGAGAATTTTATATATAAGATTTATTTAAAAAATGTTTAGATCTAAAAGACATATTTTATTGATCGCATAAATTCTCAACTGCGACTAGACAACTAAATCACAGAATACAAATTTTATATTTGGATTCTGTGATCTCAGTATTTTCGGAACCAAAAAATAAAAATACTTCTCGATTCCGGCCCATTTCAAAAATGTAGTTAGTACATAATGATAAACGACTTCAAAAACTACAGTCATCTACTTACAGATTCAACATAAAAGGAATCGCTACTGAACCAAAGCCCCAGGGTCCGTATGAAATAAGAGCTGGTTCATACACAACAATCACATTCAAAAATGTATTCGAAGATACACGAATGTTTAAAATATTTGTTGATAAAGACGAGTTTTATGTGAAAACAACATACGAACCACTGAAACCGAAAAAGGTAATTGTTTGAGCGCATTTATAAAAACTACTAGATTTCCGCCCGCGGCTTCGCCCGCGTTTTCAAAGGAAAACCCGTATAGTTCCCGTTCCCGTGGGATTTCCGGGATAAAAACTATCCTATGTGTTAATCCAAGTTACCCTCTATATGTGTGCTAAATTTCATTGTAATCGGTTCAGTAGTTTTTACGTGAAAGAGTAACAAACATCCATACATCCATACTTACAAACTTTCGCCTTTATAATAGTATTAAGATTTGTCAATGGGTAATTAAAATAAGTTAAGTAAGCTTTGCTTGAAAGTTTTAGGGTGTAAAAAACGTGAATAACATATTGATAAACATTTTTATATTCAGGATATTAAGATCCCAGTTTACATAAATGACAATATAGTGGACTGGGCGTCGCGGGAATACCCGACTGGATGCCTCACTATTGAGACTTACGAACCATCGGACCCGAAAGTCCAGTGGACTTATTTCCTACAAGGACTGCCATAACTTTTAATTTTGTGTAATTTTCTTAAATATATTTTGTTGTAGTAGTTAAAGAAGTGTCTTATTTAAAAATGATATTTAATATAAAGTGTAAAGGAGTAAATTTAAATAGCTCTAACAGGTTAAAATGTTTTTGGGATAAATTGTTGTTATTCCAAATAGAACAGAATATGTATAAAAGAATATGTCAAAGGAGAATATTTATTACCAATCCTTCACACTAAACTCTTGTACAACATCATCTTTATCTGGAATATTATCTTCAGACACTGACTTCTCCTTGGTTACTTTCTGTACTTTATTTTTCTTGGTTTTCTTTTTTAATTTCTTTGTTTTTGGCTTTTCATCATCTTCTTCGAGTTTAAAATTATCCGCATCTTCTTCACTATCAGATGGGAACAATACAAGTGGTCCTTTCTTTTCTGGTTTAGTTTGTTTATCTTCTGTTTCAGCTATTTTAGGTCTCTTTATCATAGGAAGTTCACCAGCTAACTCATCATTCTTAGTTATCTTCTTACGTTTTTGAATTCTGTTTATTTTGCTCCAGTTATCATAGAATGCCAGTAGAGGTGTACCCTTTGCTTTGATACTAGCTTCCCATGCTGCTATCATCTTATCTTCATGTAGGGAGAAACTGATTTTTGCTCTTTCTTTCTCAATAAACTTTGAGTTCTCTTCAATTTTCTCCAACAACTGCCTTATTTTCTTTGTATAGTTTGCTACTGAACATGTTTTTAGGAATTGTTTCATCTGAAAAAAATTAATATAATTATGTATTAACACCTCCAGTTAAAAGTATTTATCTATTTGAATTCACTCCATCTAACATTGCAATATAATATGAGGATTATATTAATTTATATATCATGAAGGTACTTTACTAAAAAAAAAAAGAAGATATCCATAATTCAAATAAAGATCTGTCTATGAAATTGATATTTTTGGTTTTATGGCATTCATTTTTCTATTCTTTATAAATTTATATCTGTCTATGATTGAAAACTCAGCTTGATAAAATGTTAAATAACTTACTTGTAGTACAGCAAGCAATGACATGTCCGGGAATGCAATGCTATGTGATTGGCTAGCTGTGTACTCTAAAAGAAGAGCATAAACCCTGTCTATAACTGAGTCCTTGAAACCATTCTCAGCTAACTGTGATTTTGCCAACCTCAATATACACGAGAAATCCAGTGGCTTCATTGACACTTTCTTGTGTTTCTTATTAAAATCATATGATGTTAAAACCTAAAAAAAAATAACAAATAAGTAAAAAAAATTAAGTTTGACTTTAACTTGACTCAAACAAAAATTTTTCTATTACCTCAACTAAGTAGGGCAGCACTGGAATAAATGTATTTGTTTCTTTGGACAGATTTATTAGTATCTCAACACAATGGAATCTCAAAGGATAGTATTGATGTGTTGGCACCAGTTTAATGGTGTTTGTTATGACCATTACTAGAGGATAGAGTAATGCTTGTAACTGTGGTTTGTTTGAAGTGGAAGAAATTAAATCTGCCCATAGATGCAATGAGTTAACAAACTGCCAATTATACACAGCCTGTCTATTCTCAACTTTCTGTACAACAATTGCATTTCTGAGATGTATAGCCAACTGCCTGATGTAGAGGAAAACATGTTGATAAGAAACATTTAAATCCAAAGCAAACATTTCCACTAGAGATCTCCTCATGAAGTTTATCCCTGGCCATGTAGAAGGGCTCACAAACTTACAGTTCTTTACATATGTCATATACATGGCTTTTAGTACTAAATGGAGTAACTCTGTTTGCTGATTTCTGGTGATTCTCAATATGCTCAAAAATGCCAGCACTCTGACAGTTTCTTCTCCAGTTGACCACAAGGAAAGAAGCTTTTTGAGTGCCAACTTAGATATTCTTGTGAAACATGCAACATAAATTGACATTTGATGCAAATGTTTTAGAAGTACTGTAAGTATATTTTCTGATGTAACACCACCAAGTAATTTTAATAAATCTCTTAGGTATGACACCAAGTGACCCTTAAGTTTAGTGAAATGTTTACTCTTTTGTGGGTCTTTGTCTGACTTCTCCATCCCCAAGTGGTTTTTAAGTGCAGGAGGTAAATATAAGACACACATTTGAATTACTGCATTGAATACAGAAGAACCTGAAAATAAAAATTGTTTATAGATTTAAACTAAACAAAGATTAATTATAACAATTTAAAATATATCTCAAGAGAAGTAATCAATATTTTTTAAGTTTCCAATGCACAATATAAGAAAAAAAATACATAAAACTAACCTTCAACTTTGTATTCCCCTGTGGAATCTCCATCGTCACTAGTAGCCCTCACCATTGCAGCATTAAACACTTTGATAACAGTTGTCAATGTACTGCGTTTCACAGTCCCTTCAGCTTGTAGTTTAGATTGCCAATGTGCCACCATTTTTAAAGTTACTTTCCCAGTAACAGGTTTTGCACCCTCATCCTTTACAAAATAATATATATTTCATAAGATATTATAAGTTTAGTTGATACTACATAGATACAAGATAAATAGCGAGAGAAGTTTAATTTTTTTTTTGTTTACACATAATTATTGAAATAAAATAAATAAAAAAATTGCAGAAAAAAGTTAGGCCTCCCCCACATTGGGCGTAGGCCGAGCGTACGCGTTTCCTGAGCGTGCTGCCGGCGTCGGCGCGGCGCGGACGTCGCGTCAGCGCGCCGTCTGTGGGGCGCGGGCGTCGCGCCATCGAACGCTATGCAAGCGCTGCGCAAGCGCCGCGCCGACGCGACGTCGCGTCTAAAGCACTCGGCCGCCCGCGCCGTGCCCCTCGCACTCATGGAATGTGTGCGGGGGGCACGGGCGGCCGAACGCCCATGGAACGCGACGTAAGCGCGGCGTCTGCGCGGCGTTCACGCAGCGCCCGCGCGGCGCTGGACAACGCGTAGCCCGCGCCCCACAGACGGCGCGCTGACGCGACGTCCGCGCCGCACCGACGCCGGCAGCACGCTCAGGAAACGCGTACGCTCGGCCTACGCCCAATGTGGGGGAGGCCTTAATACATTTTTAGAAAATTAAATTTTTCCATAACCCATCCATGTATGCAAACTTCATACATATTACTAGTGCATTATGAGTTAAATTACCTCGTAATCACTCTCATCACTGTCCACTGTGAGTGGTCCTGGTAAATGCACTTTATCCTCATCGTCATTATCATCGTCCTCTTCGTCCTTATCTGAACCTTCCTCACCGGAATCAACACCAAAGTTTAGCAAGTTTTCATCATTCTCTTCCAAAAAGTTGTAAAAGTCGGGATCTATGTTCTTGAGTTTCTCAAGCGATTTTTTATGGGTTTCGGGGTCTAAGTCTTCCTCAGAGTCTACTTCTGTAAATTTTAAGTAAATTATTATTACATCTAAAAGATATATTCATACATAATAAAAGAAATAAAACGGTTTCTTGGTCGAAACTCTAACCTGATTCATTTGATGACATCTTCTCAATTTTCTTCTTCATGTTAGATTTCTCTAAAAGCTTTCTACCTCGTATGTACGATTTTTAAACAGTACGTGTTATCGTTCCAGTAAATAATAGAAATTTCTATAACTGTATCAAAAATAAACCATGCTTTCATGGAATTCATTCACAATACACAAACCATGCGGTTTTGACAGTTCTGTCAGATGTCATATACATTGACGGTTTTGACATTGACAATTGAAAGTAATCATAGACTAAACACGATGTGTTAGGAGGTTATTGTAGTAAGGTTTTTTTTAATTTATTCTGTGTGTTGAAGGATGCTATAGCTGTCAAATTTAAAAAACGAACAGGTGTTAATTATTAAATAAAGTTAAACTAATTCTGTTTATATGATACCCATATAATTTAAAAATTCTATAGTTCCCTCTCCTAAAATACGAGCATCATTCTTGAACTTCTCAAGTCAACAATAAAACTGTTTGACACTGGCAAATAGTTCAGTCGTTTAACCATCAAAAAGAAAAAAAAGCTTTTTTGACAGTTGACATTTGACATGTGAAACTGAAATCTCAAGTCGAAGATTTTCTAGAAACACGGACGGACGAAAAAACGTACATAATACGTCGGAGTATACTTTTTCGTGGATCTCTTCTGACAAATTTATTATATTTTCAAGTCAATAAACTAATAATCACTAGTGTCAAATTCAATAACATCTCGATCTAAACAATCCAATAGTTTTCCGAATCTTCGTACCGCACATAAATTCATCAACCTAAATAAACCGGTAAGAGCTTATTTTTATGCTCATTAACCATAGTTTAATAATATTTTGGAATTGTTTAATGATTTTAATATTATCGCAGCAGTTATTTATAATTTATAAATATTTTTATTTATTTGCTCAAGGTTGCATCATGTTGTCTCGAATGTGCGTAGCTCGCTCTGCACTCAATGTGACACAGACATTGAAAACACCAGTTCCCCAAAAATTTGTACCCAAAAACTATGTAATTAGAAATTATGCCCGAGAGCCTAGATCTCGCGTTGCCACACGCACACAACCCACTATGTGGGAAAAATTGATGGCACCAGCTGGTCCGAATGGTAAGTCTTTTAAATTTTTTATTCGTTATACAACATTTAACTTCCTAGTAAGCTTTATAGAGCAATAACATCCAATTTAGACCACATTTTATATTGGTACAATGTTATGTAATGAAAATTATTTAAGTAACTTAAATTTTCAGCATTCAGTTTGGGAAAAGGTGCATTGGCAGGAGCATCAGCAGTTGGTCTAGTGGCTCTCTGCTATTATGGTTCTGGAGTAAAACCTGGCACTCTCCAGGAGGCACAGTGAGTAATCACTTTTGTAAACTATCACATTGATAGATCACTATCATAAAGTGATAAACAGAAGTTGATAGCATGTTAATCCATCTAGATTATAACATTATTATTGTAAAAAAATATATGTGGTAATAATCTACGAAACAACAACTTGATACACACCGTTTTAATGATATCAGTTATGTAAACAAAACAATTGTTTAACTAAAATTTGGCTTAAGAAAATTAATTATGTACATATTAACTGGAATTGAATTTGAGCCAATCATCATGACATACTTATTTACGATGGAAGAATTATTGTTTATTTATTCAAAAGCTCAAAACATCTAATACATACATACTTCCTAATATTATGTAACTGTTGCTAATGAGACCATTTTCCTTTTACGGAGCACTGAGGAACAGTTTTTATAAAATCCATTTATAAATTCTCTTTCAGCAAATTATGTAAACAGTTTTATTCTAATTACTAGTTGTAATTATAAACCTGGTAATTAAAAACAATTTTATATACAAACTTCATAAATTTTTGTTATTTCAGTCTCTGGCCACAATATGTTAAAGATAGAATCAAGGCAACATATGGATACATAGCTGGATCTATTGTGCTCACCGCAGGCAGTGCCATCACAGTCTTCAGAACGCCAGCACTTCTAAACTTGGTTGCAAGAAATGGATGGATGGTAAGAGAAAATGAATTATGTTAACTTTGTAAAACATTAGTTAAATCAATATTTGAATTTTGATGTTACTCTATTTTTTTGACGTGATAACGTTTTTAAAATTGTTTTAGTCGGGTGACATGTTCAGAAACTTGTGTCACACCAAAACCTCACGAT